>NW_026623747.1:39728-92265 GCF_030028575.1 Malurus melanocephalus | reverse complement strand
CTCTGCTGCAAGACTGAGACCCTCCACTGAGCACATTAGGACCTTGTGGAGCAGAGCCCCCAACCCACACCCACCGCTCCCCAAGGATCCCTGGGGTGGGCTGCCACCTCCACCAGCACCGCCACCACCTTCTCCCACCCGCACCTGCTCTGTCACCCCAAGGGGACACGGCCCCGCGCCCCRCAGGACAGGGAGCAGCTCATCCCGGGGCAGGCGCCGAGCGCCGGCTGCGTGAACCCAATCAGAAATTCCATCTCCAGGCTGGCCCTGGCCAAGGGCTCAGCAGCTCCCTGTGCAGGGGAAGGGGGGATTGGTGCAGCCGGCTTCACGTGACGGATCCCGCTTTGAGTTCCTGCCCAAAGATGGGCAGTGGTTCACATGAGCAGGCAGCGGTCCCACACCGAGCAGCCGACAAACAGAAAACAGACTCCATCTCCACAAAATGAGGCCCAGAACTTCCTGTGTGAGATTTCCATTTCCTCAGCCAAATGAAAAAGAACTGGAGTAAGAGGCAATAAACCAGGAGAGCGGGACTGGACCTGACGCAYGGAGCGGGGACCCATTAATGGTTAAGCCACTTTGCTGGATTACTCTTAATGCGCCTTCCCATCACCCCGGGTTCTGGCTCCTTTGGATTAACAATAAGACGTGATTTCAGGCTCTGGATCCGGAGTACCGGAGGCAGATGGAAAATCCTGCGGGAAAGCAGCGACGGAGCATGCTCAGAGGCCGCTTCGCATACTCCGTACTTGGCCCCCTCGCTCGGTTTTCTGTCCAAAAATATGCAAATTGCCTAGTCCGCATTATGGGCTAATGGGCTGGAATCGGCCAGTTTGGAAAATTAACCCTTCTGTGTGTTGCACAGTAGGGACAAGAGGTTTTGGAAGCAGAGGGGAGGTGATTTTTGGAGCTCCAGGAACAGGCAAGCTGCTCCAGGCTAGCCCTGCCCATYCAAGGTTGGCCTGACTCAGTCAAAAAAAGGCAACAAAAGGTTTATGCTGGAAATGGAGCTCCCTCTGGTCCAGAGGAAGGCCCAGCAGAACACCTAAAGGAGGGGTATCCCAACAAAACCAGACGCACATCAAAAGCAGAAAGCAAAAATTCACCTCAAAAGCCTTCTTCTAACCCATGGAAACAAAGGGCACCCACCAGGCACCCTCAGAGACCCTCCAGCCCCACTCACACACCACTCTGTCACCAGGGGTGACGATTCCCAACACTCCCTGGGCACTGGGCCTTGCCTGGGCGCTCAGGTCATGGTGCCACAGTCAGCAGTAAAGCAAGGGGGGAGGGTGGCACRGGGAGATCAGGCAGGGAGCAGACACCACAAGACAAACCAGAGGGTGCACGTACTGTTTGGGCAGCTCAAGAGACGTTGGAGGAGGGTTCCAGGTGTCCGGGTGGCCGAGCATCCAGTCTGACCAGACYTTGACGCTGGGGAGCAGCTCCTTCAGGTCCTGGGGCAAGGCAGAGACCTTGATGTCGTCCTCCTCATCCTCCTGCTCCATCTCCTGCGGCTGAACTGTAAACACAAGACGTGAGAGCTGAGGCAGCTCACCACAGCCAGGCTCAGGCAGGGACTGGGAAAGAATGACACAGATCCCAGCCTGGGACACACGAGGGAACAGCCACAACCCACAGGCAGCACAAAGACAGATCTGTTCTCCCTACAGGGACTGGCCTGGAGGGCAAGCTAGGGTGTTTGCGATCCCTTTTATCGAGGGCAGCAGGGTGCCACTGCACCAATCACGGAGAGAGGATTCCCAGGTCCCAGTTTTAGGAAGAAGTTTCCCAATTGCTGGTAGAAAAGCATGGCCTGAGTCCATCCCTTTCTTCCAAACATTTCTGTCTGCACACATCAGGGGCTTTCCTGCAGCTGATCCAGCCATAACCCGGGCACAGCTTGGGATGCCGGGGGAGAATCCTAAAATCCTGACAGAGAGGAACAAGCCAGCAGRGAATGAAGGCCTGACCCCCACAGGTGAGCCCTTACCTGGCACACATTCCCTCAGCAGGCTGGTGCACCTCCTGACCAGCAGAGCAAACATGGAGAGCCCCAGGGCCGTGGCCTGTTCCTGGATGACGGAGCGGCAATCCTCAGAGATGCACTCTAGGAGAACAGACAGGGTTTGGGTCAGATGATCCACCTGGTTTCACCTACACCACCCTTTCTGCACCCCACGAGGGGCAGGGGTGAGCAATTCCCTAATTCACACGTGTCCCAGACCCCACTGCTCCATGAAGGGGGGAAAAGGTGGTGTTCTGGAGCGGGAAGAGGCTGCAGCCATCCTGCCAACACTGTGCCCAACCCATGGCATGAGCTGAGCACAGAAGCTGCTGCTCAGGGCTGATGCCTTCCCCTGGGGAAGGGGGGTATGTTTAAGTGTTAAAAGGGTAATTAGCTGCGTGTTTGATCCCTGTCCCTGCTGGGGTTTTAACTTCAGCAGCTGAGGAGGGGGCTCCTCCCATTGGTTCGGCAGTCACACAACAGCTTGTCAAGAGAGCTTAATTGGAACTGTTACTCAAGGAGATGCCACACGACCACAGCTCTTCCAAACAGAGCCGGCTCCGAGCGACAGCAAATCCCCCCAGCACATCTRCACCCAGCCAGAAACCACTTCTGAGGCTGCTGAGAGCAGCGGGGAGCTGGCTCGAGGGAAGGGCCCGGGGCCAGCCATGGGTAAGGCTGGGGAGTGCCACAGGACATGCCAGCCTGTCCCAGAGCTCCCCAACGGGGTTTGAGCCTTAAGGGCAGCCTCTGCCCTCCCAACCCCTTCTTCTCCCCATCCACATCCTCCCAAGATGGGGAGAACCAGCAGGATGAGAGGCACCCACACACTCAGGGAGTTCCTACCCACCCGTGATGTTTGCTCTATGCAGGGTGCTCCTCGCTGGCTTGCTGCAGGAGCAGGGCTTCCACCCTGAGAACAACTACCACCCCTGAACAGAGGATTTTTACAAAGCCCCAGTACTGCCTCTGAATGGGTGAGTGAAGCCCCGGTGCTGGGATGGGGAGGRAGAGCCCCCAGAGCCCCCCAGCTCCCTGGCACCTCTGCCCCAGACATCAGCACAGCAGCATGGAGAGGGTGCTGGGAGCTGAACTGCCCAGCTGTGGCAGAGCAGGGGTTTGGAGCAAAGAGCCAGAGGATCAGAGCAAGATGCTGAGACCCCATTTAAGCCAGGACTAGCAAAGCACCTGAGGTGCAGAGAACAAACAGTGGGGTGGGAGGTTAAAAACAACCAGGAAAACATTAAAAAACACCAAGAAAACACAGGAAAAAAAAAAGGAGGAACATCTGCAGGCTTGATTGACAGTCATTACAGCTGTCAGTGAGTTCAGCACCCAGTGTAGAGACCACTGAGGGGAACCCAGGGTGGCACCAAAGGCCCCTGGTGGCTGAACGAGGGTGCTCTGCTCCYGGAGCCAGTGCCGCAGAGCAATGGTAGGAAGTGCTGTCCTGCAGGGCCTGTCAGCTTTTGGAGGAAACATAAAACTAAAGATGTGACCACTCTGGGACAGTAAATCTCTTTCATGAAGCCTTTCCCACAATTAAGAGTGTTAGTCCCAGTGCTCTGGCCACAGTCCAGTCCAAGAAATTACAGTTGTCTTCCCCACGCTCCCTCCTCCTGCACTCGGGTGAGATGCTGGACTGTCTTCACTTYTCATCTTAAATGGACACACAACAGGACCAGGGTGGTCCAGCTGCCACATCTGAGCCTGGCAAGTCCCCTGGGAGGTGAAAATCTCGGGGCTTTTCAGCAAGGACCCCCAAACTTTGAGTGGGCAGCCCCTGGGACTCCAAGCCCTGCGGTCAAGCCAGACTCACTGTGACCCCAAAACTGAGCTGGTGCAAAAGCTGTGTCCTGAGCCCTCCTGAACAGGCAAAGGTCAAGGTGTTTGTGATGGTGAGGGTGGATGAACAGCCCACATTTCAGGGGTATATGAAATATATTTCATATTTCAGAGCCTGGCTCCAATGCTCTGTGGTGGCTGTGGCCAGGCTTGGTCCCAGCCCTCCCCACTGCCACCAGCAGCTCTTGCTGCAAGYTGCAAGGTCCCCACACAACATTTCACAACCAAAACACGAGAAAAAGTCCCTTGCACGTGAGCTGGGGCAGGTACAGCTGTCCATCAAACATCCTGTGCTGCTGCAGACACAAACCATGTGCCAACCAGTTCATAAATCCACAATGCTCTGATTTCGGGTGCATCCCAACGATGCTCAGCCCTGGCACAGCCTGCAAAGCTGYCCCCTGCACAGGTAACAGCAATGGGACACCCCCAYTCAAGGGCTGCTGTCACAMAGTTCCAGCTCAGCTACCCTGGTGWTGTCAGCTCATCGTTAAACTCATAAAATGCACAAAACTCCCCTGATCCTGAAAGTTCATTCACCGGACGAGCTCATCAGCCTCATTCCCCAGCGGGGAAGGACAAACATCCAGGTGGGTGCTTGTTCAAGACCCCTGAACATGCACCAGCAAAGCCTCTTAAGAGCTTAATTGTAGGACAAAAGAGGAAAGCACCATAAATCAGGAGAAACTTTCTCTCTGTGCCTTTTCACCACTTTCCTCGGGAGGCTCAGCTTTCCCTGAGCTGGGAGCCAATGGCCATAACTGACAGAGGCTGTGGGGTGGCAAACCCCAGGCTACCCCTGCCAYAGAGGAGGAGGACAAGGTGAGGGTACAATCAAAGGGCAAAACACTTGAAATGTTTAAATAGAAACTTGTAGAACATTTTGAGTGATGGGCAATAAGGAAACCAACTCTGTGCACCCACAGCAAGTGGTGTCTGAGCCTAGCCTGGCACTAAGAGGAAAATAGTTTGTAGAAAATATGTTGAAATGAGGGTTGGAGCAACAAATCCGCTCTGGAGCCCACAGGGCATCATTACCTCTGAGCTGAGCAATGGTCTGTGCTGCTGGTAATGCACATTAAGACACAAACGTATTGGAAAGAGATGTTTTTGGAGGCTGGAGTGACATTTAGGTCACTGCTGTCCCTGCAGTTGCACGGCACTAGTGAAAATGGGGATATCAGCAATCACAGAGCAGGCAGACAGATCCTGACTGCCCCAATCAGGGCAAACCCTGTAATTCCCAGATCTGTATCCCCAGATCAACAGTGGGTGCAGCAGAAGCAGAATGACAGCATCAGGTCCACAGGCAACCCCACATCCCATCCCTGCAGGCTGTCACCAAAACCTTGGTGACACAGACTTCAAGTGGCATCAACGGCACCCCGACAGCTTAAAGCTGCCACAAATCCTCTCCACTTCCTGCCCTGAAACCCCAAACGGGGCTGTGATCAGATAACGCTCGCAATTCACACCCAGCCAGGCTCCCAATTCACACCCAGCCAGGCTTGCAGCTGGGGCACAGGGTGGAGGTGTCAGGCAGCCCTGCGAAGAAATCACACGCAAAACAAAGTGCCAGGAGGTCACTGGCTCTGAGGTAGCTGGAGCTGCGGCTCCCYCGTGCCACCAGCAGCCACAGCAGTGACACTCCACAGGAAATCACCCGGTGCCACCAACCACAACGCGTTCCCCCTGCACCTTTCTCCCCCTGTAACCCCGCRAACGTCCCCGCTAACGCCAGCCCTGGATAAACAGCTCCCGTCGCGTCACCTCGCAGCTCTCGCCCGCCAGCAGCTCCGAAATGTCACCTCTCAGCTGTGCCACCACCTTCAAAGGCGCTGCGTGGGCGGCCAGGCGGGTGGGCACAGCTGGCAGCGCCGCCTCGGGAGCTGCTTGTTAAACCACAGCCTAAGGTCAGGGCTTGGTGCGCGCAGCCAAGACTGACTCAGGGTAAATTCACAGCCTGGACCAGCACACAGCCCCTGGAGCCACGCTGCAGGGAGCTGGGCTGGCCTGAAAAGCCTCATTTTGGGAGTTTCGTTAGGCTGGAGCTGTTTCTTGGCCACTTGTAGCCCCACATCAACATAATTAAGGTCTGTGGAATGATGCGCAGGGCTAGAAAGGAGCAGGTGGAGCATTTTAAAGCAGGAATGGTATCAAACACTTTGAAGTGACAGTGATTTGCACTGCCCCACACTTCAGAGGCTGAATTGGCCTCAAAGATCAGTCTTTCTGCACCAGGAAAATAAGTGAGAGCCCTGCAGAGCCCTGAGCTCTGACAGTTCTGAGCACCCCACCTGACACTCAAAACTTGACATTCCCCTTTCCCAGCTGGCTCAGAACTTTGCTGAAGTTTCCATGCTGGGTGCCTGCCTCAGCCCAAATTCTCCCAGAAATCTTCAGCTAAAATAGCTCGGCCACTTGTGAGAATAAGGCTAGGAAACAAGATAGTGGCTTACCCCTGTTCATAAAAAAATGCTTACAACCTTTTCCTTGMGCTAATCTAGCAACTGCAAATCCTGGAACGGGGATCTGAGATTTTGCTTCAGAATAACCTTTTTAACAGAGAGTTTTCCTGTCCTACTAGAAATCTGTCCACACTTGGCCGAGCTATAAACATCTGAAAGGCAGCAGTTTTTCCGTATTCAACAGGAATTCGTTTCAACAGTTAAAACCTGCTAAGATTTTCACCTCCCTGAGCATGCCCCATCTTCCTACCTCCCTTCATCTAACCTGTGTTACAGACCAACTCCCTGCTCCCACCCAGCACACGGGGACTTCTGCAAAAATGTCCTTGCACGAGTGATTGCTGCTTGCTGCGAGCTGGAGATGGGACCCAGGCTCCTCCAACTGGCGCCCAGGCTATCTGCTCTGAAGCAGAGCCCAGAGGCAAGAGAGGGAGAGGGATGGGATGGAAAAAAATGGGAGCTGATGAGCATCAGGCTGTGAGCAYGGAGCAAAAGCAACTGGGAACCAGGGACGGGCGGTTTTTCTGAAGATCAAGRAAACCGGCTGAGCTGCAGAGGAGTCCTCCTGGTTCTTTGCGTGTAGGAAAGAGGGGTTTTTTTTCCAGCTGAGCACTGGGCTGCACGGAGAGCTGTTTTCCTACCAGGAGGCAGTTTCCTGCAGGGATTGCAGGGAGCTGGGTGGATCAGCAGCAGCAGCAGCGCCCTCTGCAAGCGCCTACCTGGGCTCTCGCAGAGTCTGCAGGCTCCGCTCCCACCCAAACCTGCAGCAAAACCCAAACTGGGGCTCCTGCAGCCATAAATCTACCTGTTCCATGGGGGAGAGGGTGAGAGATGGAGAGAAAGGGGACTTTTGTAGCGGAGAGAAAGCTGTGTTTCTCAGAGAACGTTAYATTCATGGAAAACATAAACCAACTGTCGTCAAAGTCGTCTGAGCTCAGGAAATGGAGCGGCCGGGAGAAGGCTGCCATGTGGCCGGATGTTATGTATTTCTAATTAGTGCTATACATCTTTCAGCAGCGAGTGTCCTTTTGCTGGGAAACACAACGCGCTGCCCTTGTTATTGTAACTGTCAGAGAGTGCTTAAACAGATAATCTCCAGGAAAAGTGATAAACACATCCCCTCTCCCGCTAGGGTGTGCAAAACAGCAGTGCCAAACCTTTATTAGGGCAGCACGGCCAGCCACAGGAAATGGGAATGGGAAAAGAGCAAGGGGCAGCCGCCTCCGAGGACAGAGGTTTGCTGGAGGAAGCTTCTCGTGGCTGCTCGAGTGCCATGTGCTGAAGGAAATCCTGCGAGGGACAATCAGGGCACAGCGAGTGTGGGACACGTGGGGAGCTCACAGGGATGGGGCAGGGACTGGGARGGAGGGCTCCCAGTTGCTCTGCTCCCAGTAAAGGTGGAAAAGAACCACAGCGACCCCCAAACTCACCAGCAAGGAGCAGCCATGCTCATCYATCCATCCCACAACACAAGGAACCTTCCACAGTTAGAACCACCCCAGCCAGCAAGTCTCAAAGAAGAGCAGATTCCTTTGATTTAAGCTACGAGGGTCAGGAGGGCTCCACTGGGACAATTCCCACGCTAGCCTCTCCGTCCTCACCTGGCAGCAGGTGATCCCAGCACAGGGATGTGCTCTGCTCGCAGGGAGCAGCAGCTGAAGCCACCTTTCCTGGTGACAGGGTGAAGGACCGGACGGGAAGGCACTCAAAAGAACGAACAGTTCTGTGGACACAATCCCAAGGGTGACATAACGGGCTGGCAAGGGGACACGGGAGCCGCAGGAGCCCCAGGAGCACGGGGCTGGGGGCAGAGGCACCCAGCTGATGTGTCAGCACATCCATCGTGGAGGCACAGACAGCTGATTCACCAGCTGGCTGCTGCCCTGAGGGGAGGAGAGCCGGGCTGGTCACCTCGGAGCTGACACCACCACCACCTGAAGGCAGTTCCTGCAGACGCAGCTTGCAGACACAGCTTTCCCCGTGAGTCACTCCCGGCCAGCCACAGCCCTGGCAGCGCTATGGGGTGATGGGGCAGCCCCCGGGGTGGGGCTGGCTGCAGGAAAAGGGTGAGGAGAGCCCTGCTGCAGCCCGGGCTGGTCCCCTGGTGGGGGGATGCTCGAAGCTGCGGGGCATTTCCCCCACAGCCCCTCCTCGCAGGGGACCTGAGTCACTGGCACTGCCGGCTCTCTCTGGGAACTGGCGAGTCACACACACACTCATCTGCCCCCGAGAGAGCCTGGGAACCTGGAGACGCTGCTCAGCCCTGCCCAGTACCCTGGGAACGATGGGCAGCTGTCCTGGAAGGACGTTCACTGACTCTGAGCAAACAGGATGGCAGCCCCAGCGCTCCCAGCGCTGACCCCTCACCACCTGCAGCACACAGGGCTGGACCCCTCCCAAAACAACYTCTGGATTTCAGTAATAACCTGGATGCCCCCAATCCACCTCCCTGCACTGAAATCTCCCCGTGGAGAGGCAGAAAGGGTCTCAGCGGCGGCAGCAGCACCGGGGAACTCGCTGCACGTGTTCCCAGAGCAGCTGGGGCCGCCCAGGAGCCGGCAGCTCCCTCTGCAAGCCTGCCTTGTCCGAGGGAGGGAAGGAGGGAGGCCTAGGAGGTGAGGAATGCCGGGGGCCTGGGGAGGATGGAGCAGCTCTCCCTGTGGAAGCCATTAGATATTCAACACTTCATTTGTTTCCAGCCGTCCTGGACTGCAGCGCTGGGCTCTAGGACGGGAGGCTCTTCTCTGACGTAACCAGGAAGCAGCTGCAAAATTAAGGAATCCCTCATGACATCATAAAAAGGGTCGATGGTTTACAGGGGAAGGTATAAAAATTAATGACATATTCCCACCCGAAGCAGCGAGCCTGCCCGGGAGCCACAGGGGAAACCACGCTCTGCCCGACACGGAGGGGCTGCCTGCCCCAGACTGCTCTGTGCTGCCAGCTCCCTTTGGCTGCTCCAGGAGCTTGTCCCTGCCTCTGATTGTCCCCAAGCCCAGGCAGGGCTGGCTCCTTGCACCTGGGGTGTGATAACCAGCTCAGCATATCCTTCCTGACCCYGATGAACAAAGCTTTAAGGAATGACTTTAGCGACAGCTTTCTTGTGTGCTCGGCGCTGGCCAGGAGTCAACGGCAAAAAACATMATTGTGGAGTGACTATTAATAATAATAACTTAATTAGAAGTTATTAATTTCCACGGGGAAAGGAGACACGTGTGCAGAGCATCCCAAACACCCCAATTTCTGCAGCTCTGGAAGACCAACAGGACCTGCAAGAGGAGGTAACGGCAGTGGCACAATGTCCCTCCCCACCACGCAACCTGGGCCAGGTCAGAAAGAATGACATTAGCCTTGAGGACAAGCACAAAGCCATTTCCACTTGAAAAGGGAAAAGGATAGTGGTTTAAAATTAACTACAGCCTTTTCCAGGAAATATCAGTGGAAAGAAGCAGCCATTTTTAGAAATGTTATTCTCAGAAATTTCCTGAAAAGACCCATCAGTCAAAACACAGATTGAAGCCATTTCCACTTGCACTGAGCAGCACTTCGGAGCTCTCCCTCCACGCTTGGGGTGCTTGACCCAGCCAGCAAGGCCAGGGTCCTGCTCTGCCCCCCTGACCCCAGCGAGGCTKTGGGAGCTGTTTTGGGGTGTGGAACAGCCCATATAGAGTCAGATATGCTCCCCCTGCCTGGGCAGGCACGTACATCCCAGTCATCACCAGTCCCATTTTCACTGAGACACGCCAGTCCCTGACCATCACCGCTGGCGCAGAGGCACCTCCAGGCTTGCCCAAATTTGGAGRATTTCCAGAGAAACCCTCATTTCTCAGCCCTCACCGGAGCTGCTCTGAATGTGGGAGCTGACGTTGGCACTTGTGACACAGGCACAACAAAGTCTTCACTTGCCTCACGGCTTCACAGATCCCCAGAGCTGCAGGTTTTGTGCTGCCAGCAGYTGACAGCAACGTGCATTTGACCCGTCTGGCAGCTAAAAGGCAAATCCAAATGTGTGTAACTCCTGGCTGGCTCATAAGGAAGCRTGTCCCTTCAAGCTGGCACGCTGGCTCATCAGCAGATCTGTAGCTCCAGACYAGCCTGGCACCAGCTGTCTCTCCCTGTGGAGGGAATATTGGCCATAAAATGCACAAGCAGGATGGGATTGAAGATGCTGCAAAGGCAGAGAGGCCCAGAGGCGAGCACAGCATCCAGATGAAACAGGGAATGCTGCATGAAAGACGAAAAATCGTGGCTCATAGAAATGGAAAAAGGGTTTTAGGGGCACTGCAGTGATGCARAATGATAAAARATAACCCCTGATGGGCTATGATCCRTCTGCACAGATCTGTCAAGATGCCAGAGCTGTGAATCTCACCAAAAGGGGCAGTGAGGAGCTGGGGAGCCCAGCAGCAGCATGGCAAGAGCTACCAGCATCCCCCAGGAGCTGCGTGTGCCCAGCCATAACCGTGTCAGACATCATTATTATTTATTTACAGCGGGGAGGAGGCGTGAACAGCCCTTCCCAGGAGATTCCCTCCAGSCCCGAGGGAAGCTTTACCAGGACAAATAACAGCAGCAAGCAACAGGCAGYGTTTTGCACCTTCCACAGCCCTTGCTGGGGCTGGGCATGGCCCTGGCAGCAAAACCTGAGCAGGGAATTCTGGAATTCACTTCCTTGGGTGTGAAGCTGGGCGAGCACACTGAGCCTGGAGTAAAAACTCAAAGAGTCAGTGCCTGCAGACAGGAGCATTTGGAGAAAGGAGCCTTGGATGGGGCAGGAACAGCAAAGTGTGGAGCTTCCCTTTCAGCACATTCCCTCCTTTGCTGCTCGCTTCTTGCAGCTTCCTGAGCGCCCGGTGTGGTGTGAAACCCGTGCCTTCCTCCCAATTCTCAGGAAGCAGCAAATCCCAGGGTCTTTATCAAACACTTGCACRTCTGAACTGCCTCCTCAGCTCCCCTCCAGCCTCCCTGGCTGATGGCAGTGGCACCCCAGCCCCAGGACACCCCACCAGGAGGGGCACAGCCCAGCYACTCTGCCTGCAGCAGTGCTTACCTAACACTTTCCATTATAAGACCTTGGTTTCAGCTCCTAAGAACTTTGCCAAACTTTAACCATTTAGGCTGCAATCCTTCATGCCAAAAGCTTTCTTCRAGCTAAATTTATTGGGAAAAATTCAACTACAAAGGTCCAGCCATTTGCCAGAATGAGGTTAGGGAAAATATATTGTTCTTCTCAAGTTAAAAAATTCTTTTGACCATTTCAGCAAAATCCCTAGCACCTTCACACTTGGAGCAGGAACTGGAATTTTGGCAGGGGACAGCGGAGGGGTCTGGGTGTGCCTTTTGCCACCTCCATCCTGCTTTGCCAAGGTGAAAATCAGGGTGCTCATTTTCAGACATGCCACTCCCCCCACAGAAGCATCTGCCTGGAYAGAAGAATAAACCGAGCCAGGTGAGAGACACTGGAGAGGGAAAGGCAGGTGGAAAAGGGGGCTGAAGCAGCACAAATGAGCCAACAGCATAGCAGCCCCTCCTGGAGCCCCTCACTGCTCTGCTGGCACCATCAGTGGCTGCTCTTCCCAGAGGATCCCAGCCCCACACCTCCAGCATTCCWGCGTGTGGCGCATCCAGATTTACGTGCCAGCCCAGGATCCCAGATGAGGTCAGCCTGGTTCCATGGGGGAGCTTACTTTTCTGAAAACTGTGGAAATTACACATGCAAAAAAACTCTCAGAGCACCATTCTTGGAGGCATCCATGCAGCTTCGAGTCAGCTCCATCACACTTACTCACCATAAAGCCGTCCTAACGACACATMGCTTTTTCTCCCCTTAAGGTACCATTTTCAGTCAACACAGAAAATTAACAGGCAGCAGAGACCCTCCTGCAGAGTGTTCTGATGTGCTGAAAAGTGCACGTGTTCAGCGAGGCTGAGGRCTGCATGACAAGGTCACTGTTTGGGGGATTAAAATGCAGAACTCGGTTCCATTTTTTGCCTTGGTTCTGAACACTCAGGGGGATCCAGTAGTGCTTCCAAAGCACATCTTTGGTCAGTTATTTGAGGTCAGTTATTTGTGTGGCCCTCGTTGGCTGGCTGGCCATGATGACACAGAGGGAGACACTGGGCAACTCTGCTTTGAGTAGGATCAAAGGCAGATCCTGAAGAATTATTTTTAGGAGAACTCTATCTCCTGCATCTCAAGGTGGATAGTTAAGGGACTAAGAAAACCTGGTATTTTTCTTAAACCCAGTTGCCCATCAGTATCTGTTAGAGGTAAAAAGGCACCCAAATCCAAGCTTGGAGCACAAACCAGTCAATTCACACTATCCAATTATTTGGACATGAATCTTGCAACTCTTCCTACGCTCCATGCAGCACGGAGCACGATGGTAACACTTAATCAGTGACTTCTCTGAAAAACTCCCATGAGAAGGGAAAGGAATTTTACAAGCAAAAGGACAACAGGAAAGCTGAAGCCTTGGCATCTCTTTGCCATGTCATCACCTTGTCAATCACAGGAGGCTTTATCTGCCTTACCACACTTCAGGTGTTACTGGACACAGCCTCGGAATGTAGGAAACAACTCTTCAAAATGCTCCTTGTGAGCACACAGCCAGATTCACCCACCCACCACRGGGGCTGTGGTTTTTTTGGGGGAAATTTGGAAAAAATCCAGCTGTGAGCGGTGCCATGCAAAGGGAGGTTCTCAGGTGTCGAGCGAGCAATTCCCTGCGGGAAGAGCCTCGACCACAGGCACAAACCCACAGCACGCAGGGAAACSGTTCCAGGAAGTTCAACATCCGAATCCCCCCGGTAGAAAACACAATCTCGGTGCTCCAACAACCCACACGGAGCCAGAGCCTCAGGTCCCAACGCACGTGCGGGCTCACGCTGGCGACGCAGCCCCCACACGGGGGGAACTAAAGAGCCTGAACCCTCCACATTCCTTAACAAGCGTAAGGCATCGCGCTTTTATGCCAAATTCCTCTTTTCCCCTGTGATTTGAGATAGGATTGGCACGGGTACTGTCACTGCAGCGTTCCCATATGGAGGGAGAGGGGTGCTGGGGGGTGGTGGGCTCGCCCTGGGGTGCACCAGCACCCCTTTTGTTTGCTGCTATTGCCTCCTGGCAGGAGGACACGAGGGAGCTGTGGGCTCCAGCGCCGTTTCCTGCAGAGATTTGAAAACCTGTTGCAGTTCCAAAGCGAGCTTCTATTTCACTGTGACCAGCAGCTCGGAGACTCATAGTTACTATACAGCCGAATAAAATATTTTTTCATAAATTTAACGCCAGCATGTCTGTGTTTGGAAACTTTGAAAATCCATGTTGTATGGTTTACTGCACTGGAAAAGGTGCCAACAGAGTTTCAAAGGAAGGGAAGTGTATAACTGTTTCCTTTCAAATGCATTTTCCAATGGGATCCATTGAGGGAAAAGGCTGGAACTAACTAAAACATTATTAAAAACTGTTATGAAAAGAGACAGAGAGATGGAAAAAGATAGACAAAAACTCCAATACACAGCCGAAAGGGAGGGAGGGAGACAGGCGGCAAGAAAGGGGATATGGGCAGAAAGACACTTTGGGTGGGGAAAATGGGGCGAGACGGGGAGTTTTAACTGGCAGTCGCCCTTCGTGGTTTCACATTGTTGCAGATCAATTGATCAGGATCTCAAGTGCTGCTGGCCCGGTGGCACAAGGCGAACCGCAGAGTTGGCTGCGAGCGCAGCCCCCGCGAACTGCTGACCTTCAGTTTTCAAACCAAAAATATTCCTTGGGAAACGGTTACACCAGGTCCCAGCCCTGGGGCTGCCAAGCAAAAAAACGAGCGCTACGGACCTGAAGGAACGCCCCGAGTAACTCACACCAGAGCAACAAGCAGGGCTAGTAGCCCGGAGTAACTCCCTGGTGTGATTCAACCGGCAGTAACCGCGCGTGACATGTGTGCAGAGGGGCTTGGCTCTRCCGTCCTCCCGGAGCAGGGAGTTCTCCAATCACCCTCCTTCGGGATGAGCATCGGCCCTCAGGCCGCTCCCGCTCCCTTGGCCAYGCTCAAGCTACTCCAACCAAGCCTATAAATACCAAAGCCATCGGGTCCATATAGCGCACTCACAGCCTGATTCCAAAACCATCGCACCGGGTTCGCTGCCCTGCAAGCAAAGGGGGAGCTGAAAGGGGCTGGGAACACGCGTTTTGTCAAAGATTTCAGTGCCCTGGCCGTGAAGAGGCTGCCAGGGTCGGGGCTGGATCTCTGTTGCTCTGCCAGGCTTCAAAGAGCCAGGCCGGGGGTGGGCAGAGCTCGGCGAGCGCCTGCAGAGCTCCAGGCCTGTGGTTCCGCGGGGTGTAGTAACCCTGGGCTGTAGCACACATGTCGAGGGATGAGGGGAAAAAAATAAACAGACAGACAAAAGAATGAGGATGCTCTGCCAATTCCAATTGTGCAGCTTTTATTTTAAATGCTTATCAAGCTGAGAAAGAGCAGAGTTCTTGGAAAACAAGGTTTCCTTTCTTCCCATGCCAGTGTCAAACACCCTCAAGGACGGGTACAGCACAGGCGCTCGCTGCCGGCCGCCCTCTCCGCAGCCGCCATCCCGTCCYGTCCCACCCGCCTCGGGAAGGGTTTCCAGCTCACAGCCCTGGCGTTTCTGGTAAAAAGATCTCTGTGATTTTTTTTTTTTTTTCAAAAATTATATTTTTTTTTATTAATCTCCAATCTGGCTGGGTTCAAATTATGGCCAATTACCCACCAACACTTCTCGCTAATAAAATAAATTTTTACGGGCCCTAATTACTGCTTTCGCTGAGCTGCCCTACAGGAAGCAGAGAGAGGCTGCRGCTCTCCAGACGGCAGCAGACAGGAAAGCTACGGCGAGGAACCGGAGGAGAGTAAAGGCGGAGGAGATGGAAGGGAGGGGGCGCGGGKCCCGGCGCGCCGCCTGTGCCATGCGCACGGCGCTGGCCCGGCCGTCAGGGCCCCCGTCAGCCRCTGCACCCACCACCGGTGACGCAGGGCTGGCTGCTGCCGGGGACACGAGTGACGGATCCGCGGACGCCAGCCGGAGGGGACCGCATCAATCACACGTGACGGAGAGGCTGAGCCGGGGAGCTGCCTTGCACAGGGGTCCCCCCGCGGAGGAGAGGCGGCTCCTCAGCCCGGCGCCCGCTTTAGGTTCTCTCTGTTCCAATCGCGGTTAATTGAAGGAGACAGAAATAGCAGAAAGGTAGAAAATCCCTGCGAGAACGCCAAGCGTCCCGCCCGCTCCCAGCTACGCRCGCTGCTCCCCGCCAGCGCAGCGCGGCCCCGGAGCGCTCCGAGCGGAACCCACGGGGGGATGCAGCCCCCAGCCCATCCTGCCTGATCCCCGCTGCTCCGGGGGAGGCAGAGACAGCGGAGCCGCTGCTCTCCGCCAGGGAACACCCTCCGTGGCGAAACCTCTTCGGAGCGYGGCTGCCACGCAGGTATCCCGGCTCAGCTGGGGAAACGCGGCTCTGCGAGATTGATTAATTTTTTTTTTTTTCCTCCCTTAACCAGGATTACACTAATTTCCAAGGCCTAATGGAGTCCAGCTGGGATGGGGAGGCATCGGCGCAGTAGTACAAAGACCTTTACACATTGGTGCAAACTTGTACAACGCTTAGCACACACATACACACACAAAGCCCTATAAAAAGGATGCACTGCAGCGGGATATTTTTAGTCTTGACAATACAGCCCTAAAAATACGACTTTGCTAATACATCACTACAGAAATATTCCCAGTGTCCATTCAGGAACGGTTTAAAACATTTATTTTTGTTTCCTTTTGCAATGGTCAGAGAGGAGGGAGAAAATAGAAACTCATTGATAAGAGGAAACGAGAGAGACATGAAAAATTGAAAACTACCTAAAAGCTCATGGAGAGGTTTATTTTATTAGTTCTTAATAAATATCTTGCAGATTTCCTCAGGAAATACACCAGATCACATGTAAAATAGTTTGGTACTGATGTCAACTGTGTCAGCATATGAAATCTATTAGGGTGAAGCCACAGCAGGGTGATCAGCGTGCTGAAAAACTGCACGGCACTGAGGCGAGGGGGGGTGGGGGGAATCTCACGGCCCTTCCAAATTCTTCGAGAGGTAAAAAAGTCAGCCAAGACGCAGAGAGAGAGAAAAAAAGATCCCACATCCTGCTTTGCGCTGCCAGCAATGTGAAGTGCCCAGAGATTAATTCTATGTCTGGCCTGGAAATGTGACTTTAAAGCATTGGAGGGGAGCGGGGAGGAGGAGGAGAGAGGAACGAGAAGGCCAGGAGAACCGGGGACTGGCACYGTGCCACCGACCCCCCTCCCACCCTTCCCGAGCCGTGTTTCAACGTAGACAGCAGTAAAGCCCAGCAGACGGCAGCTCCCGGGGCTGCCAGGGCCTCGCACCAGCTGGGGCGCGTCTCCCGCTCCCCGTGCAGATGGCCCTGCGAGCATCACTTCCGCTGCGCTGCTTCTAAAGCCACCCGGGCCCATGTGGCCGCCTTTGGCCGCTCTCCGCGCCCGCTTGGGGCCCCCCGGGCGGGACGAGCTCCGCTCCCAGCACCAGGCACGAGGGTTGTCAGCCCTTGGCTCCTCGGGCTGAAGGGTTTATGCTGTTCCCAACCCGCCTTTGGCAGCCGGAGCCTCCTTCTCCGTCCCCGTGCCATTACCCGGAGAGCAGGCRCTGCCTTACGCAAGACGCCCCTGCTCCGGCGGAGAAGCGCCGGGAGTTCACCCAGCCAGGGTCAGGGGAGCAGATGATCCCAAGAGGGACGGGAGAAGGGGGGATGGAGAAACCCCACAGCCAAACCCATCCCCACAGGGCATCTCCTTCCCATCCCACAGCGGCGTGCTCCTGCCTGGCTCTCATCCCACGCTGCAAKCGGGGGGACCTGAGAGTCTTTGGGGACACTTGTGTCTTCTGTGTCACCAAGGAGACAGTCCTAAAGCCACCACAGCCACCCAACCAGCATTAAAAATGACCCTTGCATTAGAGAAGAGCCATTGTGCCTTCAGGGCTGTCACTCAGCCAGGGTTAAACTGTCCCGGTCAGTGAAGGTGGAATGAGCGTCACACAGCCGGGGTGACACCTGAAGGTCACACCGTCCTCCTGATTGTCACCTAGGCCAGGCAGAGCCAGCTCTGAGCTGCCAAGAACCTGCTGCATGGCACAGGCAGCCTAATTAAGAAAAATAAAACATCTCCACACCTAAACCTGTGTGGGGTCACCTCCTCAGACACATTCAGAGTAGAAACACAGTCCTGCCATTCTTGATCTCAACATTAAGGCAAGAAGAAATCTCAAAAAACACCTCCAGCACTGGGCACAGGATTCCTGGAGGGATTGCAGCCTGTGAAGGGAGGAAGGCAGGATGGAGCTGGCAGKGGATGAGCCCGTGGGGCAGCCCCTGGGAAGGAACTACCCTCAGCGAGCTGGCAGGCTGCACCCAAACCTGCACGGGGCACGGGGCGGGCAGCCCTCCCTGCCTACACCTGGCAGGTTATAAAACAGCCCCGCAAGCTCAATCAGGAGTTTTACAACTTCACAAAGCAGCATAATTAGCCTAATTATACAGTGTTCTCACAGAGAATTAAACAGAAATACAGTAATTGACTTGGTGCTGCTTTAAAGCATGAGGAAATCAAAGGTGCAAGGCACATTAAAGAATCAGAAATATCTCTTCAAAAGCAAGAGGATTTCCTGTCACGCTGCAAACATCTAAAGCTTCACCAAAGCTGCTGCACCTGGTGCACCTCACCCTGACTCCCTGGCATCCCTGTTTCTGCACCACTCACCAGGGGACAGCTGCCTCAGCAYCTCCTTTCTCGTTTTACAGCAGGACAGACGGACACAGCGTGCCACCGCTCCATTTCCTGCTTTTCATTTTACACAGCGACGCCGCTTCTCCATCCAAACAGCAAGTTGGATTCAGCATTTTCAGAGCTGACCGTGCCTTGGAGCCACAGCAAAGCCCTTCCAGCCTCACCTCACCTGTCACCAGCTCTGTCCTGATTTGCTGCTTGGGCTGCTGAGGCTTGGCTCTGGAGCAGACCCAGGCGTTGTGATTACAAGTCATTTCCCCTCTGTTTGTTGCCCTGAAATGAGATCTCAGTATCACCCCGTGGAACAGCTTCAAGGGCAGATGTCAGGATGTGCTTGTGTGACAGGCAGAAGCCCCCAGAAAGATCATCCAACACTTWGCTGCACTCGAGCTGGAGGGCAGGAGTGGAGACTCTGACACACCAGCAAACACTCAATTTTGCTGGAAACCTTTCCCTTCCCTGCCACAAAGCCCTGCTCCAATCTTTTGCCTCTCAAGCCAACGTCTAGATTTCAGAAACCTGAACTGCCAGTGGAAATTCCCTGCAGCGCGTTGATTATTGCATCTCCTGCTGGCACTTGTGGCAAGGGGAAAAAAAAGTCACATGGCTTTCTGGACACACATTTCACTAAGAGTCTTGCATCAGAGGGCAGAAGCCAGCAGCCAGGAAAATAACTCCAATTACGGTAAATAAATCCCCAAATATGTGACAATCTGCCTTTTAAACAGGAAACAGAGGGGAATAAGCAAAGGAAGACTTTGGTCTAAACATTGCTGCCACCAGCCTCAAGAGCCCGAGACCAAGACTCTGAAGACACGTCTGGGCCAGAATTATTTTACCTGGACTTCACTGATGTGTCTCAAGTCCGAGACAGCTTCCTTCCCTGAAGGGAAAGGCGCCGACAGTTCCCAGCAACTGTGCCAACCTCCAACGCTCCCAGTGTCTCAGAGGAGAAACCCYGGAGGGTCAACTGCCATCTCTGGACACGTACGTGTCCCTCAGGATGCCCTGAGCCACTTCAACCCTTCCTCCTGTTCACACACCCAAGGGCTGGGCTGTGTCTGGACAYGGGGAGTAGCAGAGATCACTCCACAACAGGTTTAAGTGTGAAAGCCCTTTGCCAAGGCTGTGACATCACAGAACCAGCTCGCTCAAGGGATGCGAGGGGAAGGATGGACACCAGAGTCACCCAGCCCTCCCCTGGGTTTCCTCTCCCRATTGCCACTCCAACACAAAACAAAYACAAGCAGCAACGTGAAAGGAGGGGAAGGATAAATTAAACATCCAGTTCCTCCACGCTTAAAGCCTGGGGGAAGTGTTATGTCTTAACACCACCTCGCTGAAGGCAGCACTGCCCAGTCTCACAGGGAAACCATGACCTGAAACACAGAGCCACTGCCAGGTGCAGCTGGAGATCTCAGCACAGACACCTCGGTCCACAAGTGCTGCACGACCAGCAAAGCTCCAGCACCCTGAGAAAGCCAGATGTCAAACTGCTCAGCTCCAGCCTCCCTGCATCGAGAGGGCTTTGCACCACAAACCCAGTCCCCCAGGCAGGTGGAAGGACCTCAGGCTCTGCTCTCAGCGGAGCACAGGGCTGCAGATGCTCTGTGTCCCCACAACGCAGCCCTGCGATGTGACATCTTCGTCAGCCTCCTGGCTGTTCAGCCCAAAGGTGTCACAGCCCACAGCTGAAGTGTGTATTTACCACGTCAACAGGGGAATTAAGAGAAAATAACTTAGTTCTGCTCTCCAGACGGGGAAAGATCATGTTGCTTCTGCTGCTATCTACAGCTTCAGGTTTATTAAACTTTCTTTTRTGCCTAATTTTAAAACTCCACTCAACCAAGGCAACTACCCACAGCACTGCTTTRTTTTTAAACTTGGGCAAATGCACTGGACTCTCTTGCATTCGACTCCCTACACCTTTTGTCAGCTMCAACATGCAAGATGTGGTTAGAGCTTCACGAGAAGACATCGAGAGAATCAGGTGATCAGAAGATGATGCTTCCTCTGAGCATCTTCTGATGCTGCAGTCAGCTCTCTGAACAGAGCCGGGTGTGAGCAGCCCATGGTCAGAGCTGAGGCTCTGCTGAGGGCAGACACCACCAGCCTCTGCACTATCTCTGGGGGTATTTTAAGGGTTCAGGCTGCAAGCCCGAGCAGCTGTGGTCAGCAAAGCGAGTCCCTGCTATGTCCAGCACAGGGATGGCAGCACAGCCAGCTGCTGGTCACCACAGCACGGCCTCATCTCAGGGCTCTGACCTGTTCTCTCCAAGGAGATGGGGAATTATTCTACCTGCTGAAGCACTGCAGGGGATTTGCACTAACCTACAGCTCTTTCCTTGTGAGTATCAAAACTTGGGCACAATCAGCACCTCAAGCTGGTGTCGGTGTACAAGGAGCAGGCAGGGCCACGTGCCTTAGTGAACCCTCGCCAGGGCTGYAGTGACAGCTGTGTGACAGCAGCTCCTCTCTGAGCCAGGCAAAGTCTCTCCAACCCCTGCAGCGTTGACCTGCTCAGCACTGCCCCRAGGACAGTGGCAAAAGCCACAGACACTGCTCTGAAGCTGCTGCTGTGAAACCTCCCTTTGTGCACGAGCCTGCGAGGTTTCCCAGCTGACACCACCTCGCACAGAGAACCCGACCGTGTTCCACTGCCYGGGGTGTGCAGAGCAAAGCCCAGCCTGCCCCTGCTGCACTGGGGACCCTCTGAGCCCTCCTCACATCCCATTACCAGAGCACAAGCAGCAGGTTTTCCTGCTCACCCACTGACCTTGCACCCCGTACACCGCTCACCCTGCCCAAACCATCCCCTCCCTCCGCTTTCCCACCTCCCCAACTCTCAGCTGAAGCAGCGTGCTCGGYCAGACCCTCCCCGTGCCTCAGTGCCCTGACTCTGCTCGGCCCTGGGGGATGCAGCTTCATTCCCTACATGTGCTGAGGATGCACATATGGCAGCCCCCTCCCCTCTCCACTTCCACCTAAGCCCGACCTCCTAACAACCTCCACACGGCACAAGGCGAGCGGCCCGGGAGTGCCAGAAGGCATCCAGGTGCTGCAGCCTGATGCTTCACACCCGCAGCCAGGCAAATTTGCTGGGATTTCCGGGAAGTGTCTCTAGGGTGCCCCGTGTGCTGCTGCACCCCCACTTTGGTGCGAGCTTGTTTGGAATGCGGGGCCGTCGGGGGGAGGAGGGGAAGTTATTCTGGTGGTGGCCTATGAATAACATCCAGTGATTTATAGGAAGTATAATCCAATAATACAGTAAAATAAAACAGTGTGTCTGAGATGGGTTTGATTCCAGGAATTATAAAACAAATTATTAAAGAGAGAGAGAGAGAGAGAGAGAGAGAGAAAGAAAAAAGCCTCAGAGAGGCCAGATCGGAGTAAATTGGGCACAGATGGGCCGGGAGGGGGTTTCTCTCTCTCCACTCACCGAGATGCCCCTGCCGCAAGCACGGCTTCAATTAGTCTTTTCAGAAACCAGAGTTTTATTTCCCCAAATTACAGAATTAAAAAAAAATTAAAATTCTTGGAGTGTTTGTGGTCGGGATAAAGGGATCCAAGCTTCTCTGTAAGCTGGTTGTGCAGATGGCTACCAAACCGTTAAATGGGCCACCCTACCAGGATCCCACCCCAGCCGGAGCCCAGGATGGCCCCAAAYATCAGCAGTCACCTATGTCCCATCCTGGAAAGCTCCAGCAACTGCAAGTCCCTGCCATGCAATGTGGCCACCTCTCTCTGGGTGGGCACTCCTTGTCCCATGGGTTTGAGGTCTGCAAGAAGCTTTCCCATACCTGGAGCACTCGTGCCAGGAGGCAGCTGTGTCAGCGGGACCCTGGCTGGCTGCACAGCCCCCTGGCACAGCAGGAGCATGCTGTTTGATGCCGAGCAGCAGGGGATGCACTTCATGTGGGAATTCTTTGGCTTCCTCTGTCAGAGCAAACAACRGATCCAATCCATCTCCCAGGATGTTCCCAGTGCTGCCCGGCTGYGCAGGCAGCTGAGACCAGACCCGCCTGGTGCCGTCCCTGGGGATAAGCACAGCTCAGCTGCCTGCACTGGGCACGAGCCTGAGTGCTCACCTGAGCCCTGGCAGGGTCCAGGTAACCACAGCAGCAACCTGTGTGGGAGGATGTGAAATGCCACGTGCTGCTCACAGCTGGCTGGTTCTGAAAGCAGTTTAAACACAGCTCAAAAAAAGCCATCCTGTCAGAGGAGCACACGGTGACCTCAGGTCGGTTGGTTATGACAGAGTGGCAGCGGCTGGGAGCAGAGATGCAGAGGACAGGTCACAAATGCCATGGACACCTGGATCCCTGAGGAACCACAGCCAACCCACACCATGGCAAGAGAACAGGAGTAAAAAGCAAAGAGCTGCAGATACAAACCATCATAGATGAGTCCCAACCTCCTGTGCTGTCTGTTGCCYCACTGAAGGTCTGTGACAGACCGAGCACAATCCACCCCAAAAAAATGGGAGAAACTGAGGCTGAGATGAGGCAGGATTATGTTTGGTGCAAGCATGAAGAAGGGGGTGTACGGATGCTTAGCATGGTATTTAATTGTTCAAGTTTCCTTTTTCTTAATACCTGAATCTGTKCTAAGAAGTTTGTATTCAGGGGTTTAAAATTCCACAGAGGTTCCCCACATGAACCACTATGCCGGTGACACCACATGACGACTGCCAGYGCCACTGGACCTCAGCACCATGGATTTGTCAGCAGATACCACACATGGAACAACAAGCACAAGGACAAGTTTCTCAGGAGTAGCTGGGGCTCTAGAGATATAAAAATACAGAGCAAAGTAGGGAGGGAGCAGCCATCGCTGAAGGGAACACCCCCAGAGAGCAGGGAAGAGAGGCTCAGACCTCCTTGCCAGCCCCAAACCCACGGATCTCCTCCCGCTGCTGCAAGCTGAACGTCGGGCCCGTGCGATGGGAAGGACACAGCCACGCTCAGCTCCCAGATTTGCGGGAGGATTTCAGTAGGAGGAGATCTCYGGAGGCTGTTTGGTCCAACTGCAAAGTTCAGATCCAGCTCTGCTGAGCGGACACGGCCAAGCTCTGACTGCAGCYGGCTCCCCAGCAACGCTTCCTGGCAATTTGGGATGCAGGCAGGGTGGGACTGCTCCTCACATCCCGCCAGCCTCCCCCRGGCCCGCAGGGGCGGCTCGGCCCCCTGGCTCCCGCTGCTGCCCCTGCTGCTGCTGCTGCTGCTGCGGTGCAGGGAGGTGACTCATGTGCTGGGAAATGGAGCCCCGCACCTTCCCGACAGCTCCCGCCAGGCTCTGCCCGCGGCAGCCCACGCGCCGGGGAGGGAGCCAGCACCCTTGCTCCACGCGGGGCACTCTGTAATCATTCCAACATTCCTGCCTTCCTTCTTAACTCCAGACCCTCTGCCGTTCTGCTTTTGGTTTCCATCTGCACCCAGCTCTTCCCAGGATGGCAGAATCAGCGGTGAGCCTGACCTGGGCAGTGCTAGCCCTGAGACCACCAGGGCATTCACACCAACAGCAGGATTTGCTTTGCCAGCAACATCCCCAGCGATATTTTGGGGTCACCAGAGGAAAGAGTCCTCAGGGAAATCCCTGAGGGGCCCTTGGCATCAGCTGGCAGCCACGGGGCCACCTGACCCACGGGTGTTCTGTGAGCGCTGCCACCTGCTCCGCACGCAGCCCACGGGTCCCAGCAGGAGCGGGTTTCCTTCCTCCAGACATCCCAAAGCTGGCAGCAGCTGGCAGCTGCCCACACAGGAGGCAGAGAACTGTGAGAATACTTATTTTTTTATGAGATAAAATGCGCTCCCTCTGTCACTCAACACATCCACGGCTCGGCTGTGGATGGACGAGCACGGCCTGGTGCTGGGAGAGCTGGGATTGTTTCCAGCTCTGCCATCCACCCCAGACAAATCTCATCCTCTCCTTCCTGCCTGCTCCTCTCTGTGGCACAGAYACCACCATTAATTCACCTACCAGGGGCATTATTAATATTGTGAATACAATAATTACCGTCAAGCAGAGGCATTTGCTTACAATCACTGAGTACTTTGCAGCTCAAAGATAAACACGCCATCGCTGGCTGGCATCTGGCAGGCAGGAGGGCATGGCTGCCTCACCAGTGGCACTGACAGCTCCCTCTAGGAGAGGAGACAGCCTGAAAGGCACAGGAGCCACTTCCCAGCCCTCGGGTTGGTGCCTGTTTGCTCCRTCAGCTGACCTTGGCCATTGACCACCAGCCTGACAAGTGGCCAACCGGCTCACGAGGGAGAGATCTTCCAGCAGCAGCTCTCTGGGGCTCAGCCTGATCGCCCACATGCTGGCTGGAGCTGAAATCCATCAGCTGGAGGCCTTCAGCTTTGGGATCTAAATCCCAAGCCGTCGGCATGTGKAACGTTGCTTCCTCCCACCCAGGGAGAGCAGCCCCATCCCTGCCCCCAAACACACGGCTCAGGCAGAGCTGGCTACCTGAATGTGTAAAAACACATTCCCTGGAAGCATCATTTTAAACTCAGTGAAGAGGCTCTGCTTTGGTGGCATCTCTGCTGCCCAGCACATTGATCCTGTCAGTGGTAGAGACCATCCAGGCTGCTGGGAGGATGGAGGAAGTGAGAGGAGGAGGAGGAGGGTGAGTAGCACCAGATCTGTGTTGTTCTCTGCCTYAATAGGGTAACAAGCTCCAGGCTGGTGTGTCAGAGAGTGGCATCACACCCTCACAGTCAACAGCTGAGGCCTCTGAGACTCTCCCAGCCCTCCTGGTGCCAGCAGAGGCACTGAGCAGGGCCCAGGTTGAGCACTGGGAAGGCACAAACACAAAGCAGCATCCTCCTCCTGCGCTGATGACTCAGGCTCCGGGGAGATGCGATGCCTCCTCACTGCTCAGACACCTCAGCCAGCTCCAAAACCCAGCCAAGGTCCCTTTGTGTCAACACCCACATGGTTCCAACCACCCCTCCCACCTCCCCATCTGTCCCCAGCTGGTGTCCCCACACCCTTCTCCACGTGGAGAGTGGCTGATCCCCATCCCATTTCCCCTTCAGCAGCACGTGGTACCTTTGGGCTGGGAGTTGTACACTGCGAACATGTTGATGGCCACGAGCTGGAGCATGCGGGTGCTGCCGATGGGAGGGGGGCTGTGCTGCAGCAGCACCTGGAACTCCCTCAACACCTCCTCGGCCACCGCAGGGAAGGTCTCCATCCTGCAGACACAGACAGAGAGAGGCTGCAGAGAGCAGGTTGTGGGATGTGGGGTGGGAGATGGGCACAGCTCAGCCCGTGTCACATCTCCTGGGAAAGGGGGAATCCCTGGGGCRTTGTCTCCCATGCAGGAGCTGTGGGGAATGAAGGTGCAGGCTGCTTCTTTGGGGAGGGCAGCGAGGGATCGCTCTGTGACCGACAGGCAGCATTCTTTTGGCAGGAAAACACGGCCTTTATGAGTCATTTCTGACCAACCATTTTTTTCTACTGACTTCTACCAATCTGGGAGAGGTGCCAAGGGGCCAGCAGCTCGCTTGGACCAGGAGCAGCCCATGGGACTCCSAAGGCTGCAGCAAAATGCACACGCTGGTGCCACATTGCGGATGTGGCAATTCCAGCGTGTTGAACGCCGGCCAGAGCGAGCTTCCTGCAGAACTCGGCGCTGCAAGATCGGATCCCGTGGCACCGAGCCCTGTCTCCCCCAGGCTACACACTCCCCAGCACTGTGATTGAGCCCCTAAACTTCATCACTTGGAGCCCCACAGGACRGGGGCTCTGTGACTGGCGGAGCTGCTGACAGTGTCAAAGCTGGAGCGGGTCCCCGCAGCCGCAGCGCCGCTGTCGCGCGTCAGGACACGGCAGCCCGCGGCTGCGGGGCCACGGCTGGGGATGGGGTGAGCTTTCAACACCACTCACAAGCGCCCACGGAAATCTGACACCTTTATCCTGCTCTTCATCGCTCAGGGAATTAGCTGAGGTCACTTATCAGAGCTGTTGGATGCTCGGCAACCTCCTGGCTGAAGTGGGGTGAAAAATTGAAGTGATTGTAAAAAGCACAGTCCAACCCCAAAAATGACTGAGATGTGGCTGCCCATGACARTTCTCACCTGGGATCCTATGAAGACAATTTTATAAGCAAGGAGCTGCCCAAAACCCTGGGAACTACTGAGGGGAGGTGCTCCTGTCCCACTGCCTCTTCTGCAGAGTTTATTGTATGGATTCTTGTCCCTATGCTAGAAAAAGCCACATCCAGACGCAGCAGACTGAACATCTCCCACAAAACGTCCACGCCTGTTATCAGTGACATTACCAAGTGCCCACATGGGAGTGAGGGAGCCAAAATCCACAGTGGGTGAGGCATCTGGAGCAGGGGCAGGCGACCTCAGGGGCCTCCACAGCAATTTCCTCTATCTTCCCCCAAGAGATTCAGATCTTGTGATATCACCAGGGGCTGGATTAATGAGCCACTGCTGGTAACCCACATGGGCAATTCTGCTGGGCTTCCCCAACAGCCTTCAGGACAGCGACAGTTTTATTTTTAAAAACAGAAAAGGCTTTATTTTTAGCCATATTTCATGTGTGCTTTTCAACACCTGGGTCTGTCTCCACCAGAAGGGTACCCTCTCCCTGGGCTCTGTTTGCTGGGGCAGTTCAAAGTCTCTGTTCCCTTCTCAAAAACAAGTGCTGGAACCAACAGCCCCTTGTACTTCGTAGCTGTGCAGAATGGAGCAGCTCTGTCGGTACAAATGCGCTGCTTTCCCTGCAAAAGGCAACTTCCCTGGATTTGGGGCACAGCCAGAGAATTAGAGCAAAGTGRTTGCTTCTAAAGACTTCCTAATTTTGAGAAATCTCAAACCACATCCAGTGTACGCAGCAACATCCTCCTAGGGCAGACAGCACTCTGGGGATGGAGGAGCCCTTTGCAGGACGGGTTGTTACTGAGGAGATGAACGTTATTGCCATGGAACAACAACAAGAAGGAGTGAGGGCTTCCTCAGCTCAGCCAGCTGTGCTTTGATACCACAGCACATCTGGAACAGGCTGCAGTAACCCCACTGAGCTCAGAACCAGCGGGTCAGGAGCCGAGCGGAAGCTTTTAATAAATTGCTTACCTGTGGTTTTAGGAGCAAGAGTCCAATTAGGACAACATCATCTTTTCCATATTTTTTCCAGATAAATCACCAAAGCTCCTGCCCAAAGAGGACTTGGCTATCCCTCACCTTTTACCTATTTTAAGCACGGAAGCTGTTTAGCAGGGCTGGACGATATTCTCTTCCTGTGTCATGGTATTACTTTCTAGTTCCCTTCTAAGTACTTCAGGGCATATTGTACCATTAAACATACTTGGGTTTTCTAAATGACTGTCCTGGGAAGCAACTGCCTCTAACGCTGCATCTTAATTTCACAAAAGTCTCAGGAGCCAAATGTGCAACTGATCTCTGCTACATCCCCATTAATCCCCCGCTGGCATCCGCTCAACCGGAGCTCGACCGCGAGCGTGGTCCCGCAGAGCCAGGGACTGGCAGCTCCCCGGATGCTCTGCCCTACAGTGCTTCCCAAACATTCCATGGGCTCTGGCAGCTCTCCTCCTGTTCTCCTGCAGGCAGCAGGACACCCAGCTCTGTCTCCTCATTCCCCAGGAGGGGATTATCAGCGAGCTGGTGGCTCTGCCCCTTGCTCTCAGACACTTGGAGCTCCAAAAAATCACCACCCCGTTTCCCTGCTTTTTATGAAGGGTTCAAGTGCCCCGCCTGAGTGGTCACCCCTGTAAGCACTGGACAGAGTGAGTGTTGAGGTGCTGCTGTGTRGCAGGATTTGTGCTGTTCCCATCACTGCTGTTGCTCCAGCAGGGAAAGGGGACAAAGAATTACAGATCTGAGCCGAAAAAAACAACAGCAGAGACAAGCTGTCACTTTGCATCCACACTCCCTTTACCTACACGGCCTGGAAGTGGCCTCTCAGCCCTGGATTTGTAGCAGTTCTGCAGGAGAATGAAGGAGCCAACAGAGCTCTGGTGGCTTCTGAGGCACTGGCAGGCTCGAGGAGAGGCCACCACTGCCAGAGACCCACATGGGGTCTTTCTGTCCTCAACAGCTGCTCCCATGCAGCTTCTCCATCCCGACAACCAGGGCCAGTCCAGACCCAGAGCAGAGGCAGCTCCATGGGAAGCCCATCAGCTGCAAGGCTGAGCTCTGCTCTCGGGGTCAGAGGGATGGCCCCCAGGCTGGGATCTCAGCCCGGGCTGGGATCAGGCTGGCTTTGCTTCCAGGGGAGCTGCTCAACTGCTTGAAACCCATTTCTGACAGCCACTGCCAAGGGCACTTTGTACAAACCAGTTCCCACAGCCAGGGCAGCTCAGAGCCACGGGGCTTTCACCGAAATGGCAGCGAGGAGATGAAGGGCAAGGCTTGTTTTGACATGATCTGCATGGCAGCTTTCAGCCACCTCACGGATCTGCCTCGGTGGCTTTGTGATCCTTACAGGCAGCAGCCACTGAGAGCCCCCAGGAGCCACCTCTGCACTGGGAGAGGGCAATGGAAGGGAGGGGGTTAAACCCAGAAATTCCAGGGGACAGAGCAGAGTTAGGTGATGGAAAAGAGAGAAAGCAGCCTCTTGTCCCTCCTTTGTGTGTGTGAACCAGCTCCTGCCAGAGGGTCCTGGTGCATGGGCAGGAATGGGCTCTGAGGTGGGGGGAAGGAAAAGCCCAAGTTCCAACCAGCGTGGATGGGAGGGTGGGTAAGGAGAATAAGAACCAGGAGGCCAGGCCTGCAAGAATTCACACCCTGTGCCCTCAGCTCCAAACACAGCTTAGTTGCTAACAATATTAAATTCCAAAAAGACTTGTAATGTAGGAAAATAAAATAAACATCCTGCACACTTACCCAATCCTGGTAAACAGCTTCCCATGGGCATGGAGAAAACTGAGGATGAACCTTTTGTTCAGCTGCATGGGAAAAAAAAAAGGGAAAAAAAAAAAGAGAGAGGAGAAAACAATTAAACTCTCTCCTATTTCCTGTGAATTAAGAATGTCCCCAGTGACAGCAGAACCTGGCCTGGATGCTGGGGGTGGCACTGGAGATGGGAACCAAATGGACATGCCCAAACTCTTACAAACATCATGCACAGAGGCAGAGGCAAGTGCCAAACAGCTGGAGCTGGAAGTGGAGCCGGGAGAGGCGGTGGAGACACAGCACCCTCTGCCGGGTCCTGGGATCCTGCACAGGACTGCTGTGCCCTGTGAGCCCCAAACCCCACACCACGGGCACCCCAAACCCAGTACCTGTACCCCAAAACCTGATACCTGCACCCCGGGCACCCCAAACACAACACCTTCACCCCAGGAACCAAAATCTGACATCTACACCCCGGGCACCCCAAACACAACACCTTCACCCCAGGAGCCCAAATCTGACACCTACACCCCGGACACCCCAAACCCAAAGCCACACCCTGAGCACCCCTCGGCAAAGGTCTCCTTCCCCCATCTCAACTCAAAGCTCAGCAAAGCCCAAGGGATTCTGCAAATGGAGTCCCCAAAGGCTGCCTTCCCCACTGGCATTCCCATCGATGGAAAAACAACCCCACAAGCACCAGCAGCAGTCTGCTCCGTGCTGCTGACTGTGTCAGAGGCAGAGCAGCAGCTGGACAAGGCAGAGAGGGAGCAGGATGTCCTCCCCAGTGCTTTCTGCAGAGCAGCCAGAACATAGAGCTCAGCAGCAGCTCTCGAGTCTTGTCTGTGCCAAAGCAAGGCAGGTTTGGGGTGATGCTGCACCCCATCATTTATCTGGTGTTAGAGACAGCACTCGGATGTACCAGCAGAGCCCCTGAGACCCCACARGGGCAGTGCTGCTGCTGAACAGCCACTGAACTGCCCAGGGAGGCTGTGGATGCCCCATCCCTGGAGGTGGTCAAACTCTGAGCAATCTCCTCCAGTGCAAGGTGTCCCTTCCTATCTTTAAGGTCCCTTCCTACCCAAACCACTCCACGATTCCGTGGGCATAGAACTGAGGAGACACACTAAAGGGAGGTGGCTGTAGCACACGGTGTGAAGGCAGCTTCCTGCCCTGCTTTGCTCCCCTGACTCCAAAACCTGACTTGAATAATCGCTAATTACTGCTCCAGGGCATCTCTGCTCGCTCAGCACTGCGCCCCGGCTTTCCCAGTCCTTATCTGCCCGGCTCTGAGGACAGMTGTGGGTGGGTCAGCACTCACTCAGCCTGGCCCTGGGGTGGCTGTGTCACAGTGGGGGACTGGCCTCGCTTTTACCTTCCCCAGAGCAGGAGGTTTTCCTCTCTGGCCCGTGCCTGCACAGCCTCAGCGCGCTGAGAAAAGCCAGGCACCGAGCGCGGTGAGGGAAACGCTGACCAGGAGCGACCCAGAGAACCGCCACGCTGCTCCAATCCACCCAAGGCTTTTGCAGCTTCAACTCCTCCACTTCCACCCACGGGGAGCCCCACAGGAGTGTGGGGAGAGGATAAGATGACCTGGCAGGGCTGTGGCAGCGCCYGGCCAAGAGCTGGGCACACGCCAGAGGATGCATCGGGCGGTGCCCCCCGAGCTCCCTGGCTGCAGGGGACAGCTGTCACCGGCTCCCAGCTCTGGTGTCACCTCTGGTGTCCCCTGGGCTCAGGCCATGACTGATGCCAGCTGCTCTGCACCTTCAGCGAGGTGTAATTAACCCGGCTGMGCTCCCGCAGGATCCATGCAGGGAGAATGATGCCCTGCTGCAGAGCCGCTCCTGGGCCGTGTGCGAGTTTAAACATAAAACCTGTCTCATAAAACAARCCAGACCAATTAAACTGGCCCCCGCAGCAAGGGGTTCTTGCTTACTCACTATTTTACTGCTGCCCTAAAGAGCCCTTTCCACTWGAACTCAACTTGATTTGCCACCATTTTATTAACTCTGCAGATGGAACCCAGAAGAGACTGGGGAATACTGGGACAGCACAGCAAAGCCCTTATTCAMTCTGCCAGAGAAGTTTGGATATAGCTGATTCTTCACCTCAGGACACTGTGGTAATTGAGAGCTTGAAGCCTTTAACAGGCACTTTTTTTTCAGGCAAAAAGCTGGTTTGTGACCAGCTCCGTGGCTCTGGCTGCAATCACAGCCCCTGACACAGACACAGCCTAAGGAATTTAGGGAATCGCAGCCCCCAGCTYGGGGCAGGAGCCTTGGTGGGGCAGTGGGCAGTGCTCTGCCCCACAGCACACCAGGAAGAGGGGGTCCATGCTCTGCACCCTTTGAGGGCGAACATGGAAAAGAGAAGGAGCTCATGGCCTGAGCCACCTCTACTGGAAAACAGCACTTGYGGGCAGGCTGCAGGTGGGGGAAAGCAGAAATTGGGGCAGAGGTTTTCCTTCAAGACCCACATGCACCCACGGTTGCAGGAGTGTTCTGCAATCCCCACACTTTACTGGCAGTGGGGGAAAATCAAAATTCCCCACCTCAAATGGAAAGTGACACCCAGCAGGGACATTCCAGAGTGTTTCCACAGACACCCAGCCCCAGGTGAGCTCGTCAGGGCATTGCCTTCACCCCCATTTTCTCAGAGCAAGATTCACACTCAGCCTTTTCCCTCACAATCCCAAGGATTAACTACTCACACTCCCCAGGAACCAGTACAGAACTGGGACAGGAATATGTGCTGACTTATAATTGTTTTTAAGGAAATGTGATACCTGCCTCTAGGAACGAAGCGTGTTTCATGCCTCTTGCCAACTCAATCACAGCCCCAGCAAGCCCAGGCAGGGCTGTGTGCCCCAGTGCTGTGGCATCTCCAGCAGGCACCTCACGCTTCTTTCACCACTTTTTCTCTCACAGCCTCGAGGTTTTGATGAGCTCATCACTCAACTTTGGACCTTTCATCTCCGAGGTCACAGCAAGGCCACAGGGCAGCTTTGACTGGGCTTTTCTCTGGATGACTGTTTCCCTACTGACTCACCTGTCCCACAGCTCCTCCCATCAAACTCAGCTTCTCACAGGGTAACAGCGACCTCCGTGAGTGGCTCAGAGGAGGMAGCTCTGTCACCTGCTGCTCTGCACTCACACGGTGGAGAGGAACCCTTCCCAAAAGCACTGCCAGCGTGCTCCCTACCCTGACAGCACGACCTACAACAGCTCACTGTGTCACTCCAAAGCAGCCCCCTCCAAAGATTTCCCAAAAATGGTCCTCGTGCTGACACCAGGATGCCAGATCAGGACTCCTGCACACTGACATTGCTGCCCTTTGCAGGCAACTCTGCTCCTTGGGACAGGGAACCAAATTTGGACGGTCCCAGCTGCTCACTTGGGAAAAGCCCATCAAGAAAAGCTTATACAACAACAAAACTATGTCAAAAACTGGATTTCGGCCCTTGCAGCTGAAAAGCGGGCATCACCGATATGGAAGTTATGAGCATATAGTGAAGGCATTAGTTATAAAAACAAACCAGCTGTCAAGAAGAAGAAGGGGTCCCTGCACACAGTAGTGCCTGAAGCTGAAAACAGCTGTTTCGGCTGTCATGAGTCAGCAAGTGCAGACAGACTAAATCCACCTGGGAAGAGGCAACCTCACCAGAGGAAGCAGCCCAGCGCTGCTCGGGGAGCGTTCGCACACCTCGCCGCCAACCCAACTGGATTTGTTGCCATGGAAGGAATCAACAGTGACTAACAACTTCTGGTGGAGCAGCTGAAAGAGCAGAGATAGCAACGGGGCTGAACAGCCAGCTCAGATCTCCCCGAGGCCACGGGGAGCATGGCCTGACAGCAACGCGGAACCGCTCGGGCAGCTTTGGGAAATGTTCATCCTGTCTCCAGCCAGGAGAGAAAAAAGCAAAATTCAACCTCCAGAGACTGCACTGACCACACTGAAAATGGCACTTCCAGAACAGCAACGCTGGAAATGCCACTAGAGAGCACAGGGAAAGGAGTGCYATGATCCAGGCTCCTGCTGCTGCCCTTGAACCCATTTGGCTGCAGGCAAGGAGTGCACGGAACTTTGGCACCTGAGCATCAGCCYCAGCCATGAGGGAGGCACCAAATAAGGGAAAGATTCTGGAGAAGTGACTCCTGGGGGAAAAAAAAGCGTTTCAAGTTAAAAATTGTTACTTCAGGTTTGGAAGTAAATTCCAGGATCTGGTCTTTATCAAGCRAAGCAAACTTTCTTCAACATCAGCAAAGCATCTGTGGAGCAGAAAGCGGTGTCAGAGTCAAAATAGGCTGCACAAGACAAGTCCATTAATCAAGAGACCAGATGCAAAACTGCCTGTAACAAATGCGCTGTCTCCAGTGGAGTGGAAGGGCCTGGAGCACAGCAGGACGTTCTCCTGAGTCTGAGGGTCTCCTCAGTGACAAGGGGTTGGGATACAGACCACAGARCCACACAGCTCTGCTCCAAAACACGTACCGCACTCAGCTCAAATATTTTCGGGGTTTCTTGGGCAGTCAGGCTTTTCCAGGCACAGCTTCCTTGCTGGGAAGTGTGTGAAATAACATCCAGGCACCCAAAACGTGCTGTATTCTCATTTAATGTGGGTTAGATACACCACAGAAGGATTATTGCTCTCTCTCCACAGGCAGCTCCTTCACAGCTTCACTCCACCCCATCCGAGAGCAGCAGGGAGCTGCCCCAGAGATGGCCACACCAATACAAACCTGAGCCTTTAGCCCACACTATCCTAAATTCACAGTTCTGGCTGGTGTCTTCCACAGCATTATCACACTGAAAAACCCAACACTGATAGGGAAATTCCTGAAAATCCCAGAATGCTGCAGTGGGCTTGCAGGATAGCAAGAGGAGTTTTTACTGCCACAGGTGTAATCCCACCAAAGTGCTGGTGGAAAGGGTTTTTTGCAAATGGCACCTCCATAAAAGAGACCAGACAAAAGGGCTGCTAAGATTGTCTGGCATTCTTGCAGTGTTTACAAGGTACCCACAGAGCTGTGGGCAAATTCCAGCTGGGCTAATTACCATAATCACTTCTTTTCATATACCACCTGCAACCACAAATGGATGCAGGGCTTGCCTTGGCTTCTTCTTGCCACGTGCTTAGTGCAGGTTTCTGCTTAGCAGACGCAGTGTCCTGCCTGGAAATGGATTCATTTCTGCAGCAGCAGAAGCAATTCCAGTGAAAATCCTGCTACTTAACATCAGACACGRCACAAACGTAAAATCCAATTTGCTGTGACATGGGAGAGAGAGGGAACCCTGACGCATCGTGGCCTTGAGGCACAAAAAAATTAATTTACAGGTAAAGARACACTGAGACATTCATGCAGCTTCCTCGTCTTTCGCAGTGCAGCAGCTCCAGGACACATCTCATGGCTGTAAGAGTTACAAGCCAGCAACTCAGCACGAGAAAAAGAGACATTTATGGAGCCCCTTGGCAAAAGCAGTGAGCTTTTTGAGCTCTTCCCTCATCCCTGCAGGGAATCAGGTGAGAGGAAAAATGTTAAGCAAGAAAATTATCTGCTTTAGTAACGTAAAGAACAAGCTACGGTAACTTCACTGGCTCCAAAACAAGACTTCTCAACAAATTCAACATAATTTAATAAYGAATTTACTAGCAGAACTTTCAGCTCAATGAAAGCAGGTCAAACAGAATATTTATATGTGTGTTATTTCCTTTTCGAACAAGCTYGTATCTAAATTTGGTTTCCATGAATTAGTAATACGCAACATTCTTGAAAAAATATTATCATTAAATGAATAAACTGATTCAGTAACCTCTTAAAGAGATGCCTTCAGGGACCCTCACTGAACTGGATGGAAAGAGGATGGTAGAGACTTCACTAGCAACGTTTTGAATCAACAAAAGGAAATTCTGCTGTCAAACTGCCCGTTTGGAGCAGCAAGTAACAATGACTACAGAACATTCACACGGGGTTTATTGTAACAGCTTCAAAACCTGGGGGTTTCCAAAATCAAATGTCATGTTATTCATCTGGCATCACATGTCAGATTAAGACTCCAGRAGATCGTGCCCGAGGCAGCTTCTCCAAAAAGCCTTCAGGGACCACAATGGCTCAATTCCCAGTGCAGTGTCCAGCGAAAAAGATTAAACACATCCCTGGGATGTGCAAGCAGAGCAGGCACTGGACAGCACATCCACATCAAAATACAGCACCATGGGGGATGCCACTGAAATACTGCACCCAGCTCTAGTGCCCTCATTTCTTAAAAGGATGCTGAAAAATTGGAAAGGGCCCAAAAATACACCCATGAAAGTGATTCAAAGGCTAGAAGCAATGCCTTGCAGTGAAAAATTCAAACAGCTCAATCTGTTCAGTGTTATCAAAACAAGACAGGAGGCGATTGGATTGCTGGGTGCAAAGTGCCTCCGTGGTACTTGAGGGCTCTTCACGCTTGCAGATCGGCAAAGCACGGGAACAAACTGGGAACATTCGCTCTGTAAGGAAGGTAAAAGCATCTCAAAAGCAGTGTAATTATCACTGGAATGAACTCCCCAGGAAAAGGGTGGATTCTCAAGGCTGGATGTCTTTCTGGAAGTACTGCTTGAGCCAAACACGAGTTATTTGGCTTCRTATAGGAGTAGCAGGGTGAAATTTAAGGACCTGCGATATCCAGGAGATCAGACGAGATGATCTAATGGTCCCTGCTGACCATAAACTCTCTGAATCCATGCAAACACGCCAGAGAGCCCTCAGCTGAGATATCAAGTTCACTTTCGGCAAAAACTTTTCACAAATTGGCTCTGCTGCCTCAGGTTGTTTAGGATACAAGCTCAGCTCTTCAAGGCTGCATCTGGTAAAGCACTGAGAGCCCAGGCAGAGTTTTCTGTGTCCAGCAGGTAAGGGGGAGGCCAYATGTGCACTGAAGCAGCCCCAACCCAAAGCTGCTCGTACTCCAACACTCACTTGTCTGCCAGGAATAAACAGCGTTCGCCTCCCTGTGACAGAAAATTGACACGAAGAAATGTGTGATGAATTCTGGTCCTAAGAGATCAGCTGCTAAGGCAGCTCAGGGGGTTGTCAGCCTTCTTTACTACTCCAGAGTAGATTACTGGTGGGGTTAAAGCACAAAGGAGGGAGATAATGCGAGAAATTAAGAAGGGTGAAGACTGAAGAGATCGAAGCCTGAAAGGCTTAGGATGGAGTTGGGCCAAGAGAGGAGACATTTGGACAACAGGCTGAGCGGAGACAGAGCCTTCCAGAAGGATGACAGCATTTATCTCACGCAACCTTCACATTCCCACTCCTCCAGCCACGGGATAACAGCAGCTGCTCCCAGCCAGGCTGTGCCTCAGGCTCCCACAGCCCACAGGTAGCTGTCCACCCTGCTGCTTCTCCCTCTCCACTTCGAATTCTGCAGCAATGAAATCTTCTGGGGAGGAAGAGTAGAGCCAAGGACAAAGGAAATGACACAGACTGCAGCAGGTTCCACTCCCTGATCCTCCGGAAGGAAGTTCCTTTCCTAGTACCCACCTCCACAGTGGAGACGAAGCCTGTCTGGAAATGGCTCATTCAACACTGGAGAGGAATAAACATTCCCCATGGCAGAATTAAGAGGTTTGGCTGTGGGATACGAGGTGCCAATCTCAAAAAATCTACAACAGACAGCAGGAAACATTGGCCTGGGCCAACTTCAGACAAAGATCAAGGTTAGACTAACAACAAAGAMGAGATCTCAAGAGAAATCAGTGTCTACAGCCTTCACCCTGCTCTGGAAAATCTCCCAACCCTGCTATTAAGATATTTTACTTCCTTTACCAGTATTGCCAATTCTTAAGTGTTCTTAAGTGCAAACTCTCCCTCCCAACACCACTGTGCAGCACCAGGATCGTCAAAACCATGCTCCGAGAAAGGCCCCGTGTGCAGCAGCAGGAGGGGGTYTGGTTACACACAAATCCCTGCCTGATCAGCACCAGCAGGAGAGGAAATGAGGAAAAAGTGACTGACAGGGAAAGGCGGTTTCTGGATGATTGTTCTTGGTTTTAGGGTATGAGAAACTTGTTGGAACATGAAGTCTCGCTCCCCTCGCCGCAGCCTGGGATTGAACAGAGCCTCTCACACAGGCACAGCTCATTGATGTCCCTGCAGAGCTCCCACCTCTGATYCACCACACACATTAGCACCAGATGCCTGCTGCCAGAAGGAGAACATGCCAGTGTCTCTCCCATTCAGGCAATGTTAGCCCCTGCCTTGTTCTTCACATTTAAATAAAACCACCAACATTGTCTAAATAGAAGAAGGGGAGGGAGAAAAAAAAAAATCAACAGCAACTTTTAGAAACTGTTACCAATAGCTCAGCATTCACTTTCTGGGTAGTGACAAAAGGTCAGATTGTGGTGCTGGAAAGCAACATTTGGGTTCTTCATGACACAAGAGCACAGGCTGAATCAGGCYGTGTGAAGCAGCACCGAGCATCCATGGAACATCACAAACCCAGGCAAAGTGGAACAGCAGTTCTGGTTGGATTGCTAACACAGAGAAGGTTTTTATCAGCAATTTAAAAGTGAAAAARCTATTTATTAAAGAAATGAAATACAAGCAGGGATGGTGCACAACTGGCAGGCAAAAAAAAAGCCAGCGCTGAGCTGCATGGCTGAGTGTCACGTCTCAAACCCAGCGAGGCCAGGAGTGTGGTTTTTGGTGTTTAACCAGTTTCAACTGCAGCCTGGCACTCTTTTACTTCCTCTGCAGAGAAGTCTTCTCACTGCAGGAGGAGAGAAACCAACCTCACCACGCGAACCAAAACRGCTCAAGTAAAAATAAAGCACCAAGGTGGTTTGGTGGCCGAGGTCTGATCAGGAGGCACAGGGGTTGCAGGCAGGAGAAAACACTCAGAAATACTCACACTGCCAACCAAGAGATTACAGAAGAGGAGGCAGGGCAGAGAATTAATGCAAGTCCAGCAGTAAAGAGGCTGAGAAGCCTCTTTCACACGCCACCAGCTACCCCGTGCTCACAACAGTTTGTAAACTGTTTCCTAAACACAAAGGAAAAAAAAAAAAACCCAGACCTAGTCCTGACCTCYATGAATGAGTAACCAAACCCACCAGCTTCCTGCAAGCTTGTGGGGGTGAGGAAAATGAGGACAGGACAGAGGGAACTCCACATTTTGTCCTCTCAAGTACCACTTTGGGCACAAAGATTAAAGATGCAACAGCTTTTGCTGCTGTCTCATGTGGGCGATGGATAAAGGCCTGAAATAAGGGAAGGCAGCCCTCAGCTGAGTGCCRGTGCCTGGCATTCCCAGCCCAGAGAGCAGCTCTGCTGGCTGCTGTGCTGCGGGGGAGGCTCAGCAGGGGCTGGCAGCTCTGCAGAGGTGTGGATCAAACACAGCTATGAGCAGACTGGGGGAAAGCACCGACAGCACAGACAGACCATAACAGACCACAGACACGATCCTTTACATCCAATACTGGAGAGCAGCTAACCACAGAGGGGACAAACTTCCTGACCCAGCACAAGGCACCCTCCTGTGACAAGGTGCCARCACTTGTGTGCATCCCACTGATGGCTCCATCCTTGAGAATAAAGCTTTGGGGACGCTCCCTTGTGTGTCCCCTCCCTTTGGGGACACACCTACCCCACTGCTGAGGTGGGGCTCAGACATTTAACCGGTATGGGAACAGCTTCAGCAGCAGCATAAAGGCCCTGCCCAGGCACTGCTGGGCTAGTGGTTCCCATTCCCTCCACTCTCTGCACCGGCATCTAGTTTTGGTTTAAAAAAACCCTAAAAGCATGCMCAGGGCATCATGTGCAGCCTGCAGGGTTCCCTCTTTGGGGAGCCATGCCCCAGCAGTGGGGGGAAGGCAGCAAGGCTGTGCTTTCACCCCGCCCATCTAAACCCCAGGCACAGCCCCAGCTGCCTGGGCTCATTTTCCAGTTCAGAGGCTCCTAAAATGGACCATTCCAAGGGCTTTGCCCACCTGACACCATGGAGGTATCAAATGAGGGAGCCCTGTAGGAGCCCTGTACTTCATCCAGCAAAGATTACTCTTAACAGTCTGCAAAGAAAAGATCAATCTTCCCCTGTCCTGAGCGAAACCACCCAACCATGCTGGCAGTGAGGAGAAATGCTCCCACCAGCCTGGCAGGGATGCGCCAAAAATAATGAGTTCCCCAAGCAGCYTCTTCTCCGTGCATCTGTGTGGAAGAACAGCCATCATTACAGCAATACATCATTTCCACTTCTGCCTGTCACTTACCTCTAGTCATGTGCAATGGAACAGTGTTAGAAGGTGAGGGGAAGAGCTGAGAGCAGCTCTCAGAAGCGGGGGTTTCTCTGGGGTATATTTGCATGAGCAAAGTTTGGCTGTGCTCAGAGACACCCAGTTCACACCACAACAGCCTTTGAACAAACCAGGGAGTAGAGGCAGTGACATCAAGGCGATCCTAACTCTGAACATGGGTCACTGCCACTTCTGGGTGTGACTGCTCCAAGTGAAGGACAGGCTAAAGGAGCAGAATGGCCAACAAACCCCCACCACCACTGCCACCAGACTAAAATGAGGTTTTATCCTCCACATGCAAACCCCAAGCTCCATCAGATGAAAAACTGCTTGGACTGAAACCAGGCAAGAGAAGGAGCCAGCCCAGCCACCCAAATGCCTGCTGCCCAAGAGGAACAAGAGCACAGAGCAGGAAAAACAAACATCACCAAGGAAAAACGGATGTGAAACGTGCAGGAGCTGACTGGGACAGTGACCCTTTCCACTAAGGACAGACAGCCCCMAGCAGGCATTGCTGGGTAAGTGTCCAGGTCAGCTGAACCCTGGCTTGGAGGGAAGGAAGTGGGACAAATMTCACAACCTTGAGCAGACAGTGCCCTCATCCAGCTGCAGAGGAACATTTCCCTGCCTGCTTGGCATTCACCTGGTTTTCCAGGACTTGGGAGATGCAAGGAGATGAAAGGATCCAAAAGAGCCCAGCACTAATTATCTAAAAGAAAATACCAGCACCCAAAAACACCCACAGTTCTGACAGCACTGCTGTCTCCTGGTACTTGAACCCTCCACCACACAGAGGGACACCTGTGTGTGCTACAAACTTCCAGGATAAATACAACAGGAGACAAAGAAGAAAAACACAAAAGGAAGAAACCATCTATATCCAGGCTTTTGAGAGAACTTTGACCTCTTTTTGTTTTGCTTTAGGGTTGGGTTTTTTCTGACAGACCTCCTGGTGGTATTCACGGTTCACTCATGGAAACCCTGGTGAACTGTCCACACTCCCTGCTGTTGAGAAGAAAGTCTGGGTAAAGGACTGGAACTCCAGAGCTAATGATTCCACCCCAATTTCTCTGCCACTGCAAAGGGGCTGCTGGGCACCCAGCAAATCCAAAACGTCTATCTGTGACCAGCAGCCTGGAGGAAAATGGGAATGCTCCTGCAGCTGATGCACAAGGCTGTCACAGCACATCTTGACTCTGGCCTTTGCTTTCCCAAGAGCTTTTTGGGTGGCCCTACCAAACTTTTGATGGCTCTACGAGGCTGACCTCTCACAAAGAGGCTAAGAGACTTAATTGTTTAACGATGATGAAGTATTCAGACATCTGGAGAGAAGTATTATTCAATTACTGGCCTGCCAAGGGAAAACCTCTCTTCCCTAATCTTAGCTGCAGCAATCTTTATTAGTGCCTGCATGCTGCGTGGCAACACAAGGAAGTGTCTACTGCAGAGCACACAGGCAGCAGGCAGCAGCAATTGTGAGAACCTTAACTCAGCATTTCCTGACAGGAGCGATTAAAATCTCAAACTCAGTGTAATATTAGCACTTTCTCAAGAGACTGACAGCCCGTTTGCCCTGTTTACTTTACCAATTCACAGCCTGCAGAGCAAATTGCTCAAGGTGCTATCAGATTGAAGATGAATATGGACTCATGGCAAATGAAACCAGTGGTAGAGAAGAAATGGCAGAGATTCGGCTCTTCAGCTCACTGGAACAGCTGCTTGCTTGCTCAGCCTCTTTTTCCACATTTTTTTTATTGGAATTGCACATGAAGTRCCCAGATATTGTCAGGTAAAGGGTCAGTCTGGGCCCTCCTACCCCTGCACATCCAGAAACATGCAACGGACAAGAGACCACAGAGAGCAGCCGTTCACAGAACGAAACCCCAAAAGGCTGTGGCCAAAACAGCCAAAACCCTGAGCACAAAACAGCCAAAACCCTGAGCACAAAACAGCCAGGCTGCAACTCAAACACTTCCTCAGCTCCCTTTGAAATCGTCCCCATGCCCTCTGTGCCAGCAGTGCCAAATCCAGCGACAGGGGAAGGAGCCAAATTAAAGATTTATGCCCCTTGATGTGCACAGGTGGTATGTTCTCCCAGCTCTGCATCTTCCTAGAAAAGGAGGGGGAGCAAACTGTGGGAGAGGCAGCTCTGCCAAGCCTCTACCTAAACACACAGTGCAAGGCAAACTGCCAACCCCACACGCTTCCCTCATCCCAGAAAAGGCTGCAGTGCAAGCTGCCCTTCCCACATTTGCCATCCCACATTACTAACTGCAGGCTGTGGGCTCCTGACCCTGAAATGAAGCAATTTTTGGGTCTCTGTATAGAGCTGCATAAGGGAAAATGAAGTTAGTCCTGAGCAGAGATGTGTAAGCATGTACTGACAGGGACAGCACTGACACCAGCAGGTCCTGGGAKAGCAGTGGTGCAGCACCTCCCTGCCAAGYGTGTCACAWCACAGGACTGGCACCTCACCACCTRCACAAYGAAGAGAKCCAYTGCTGAGGACAGAAAACATCCCMAATYGATTTCTTGCCACCTGTAGAAGGGCCAGCATCCTCACAGGCAAACCTCCTGTGGCTGGGTTTGATCAGCCTCTGTCTGAAGGGTGCAAGCAGCCTGTCCCCCACATTTCTGCCCAGAGTGCATCCAGAGCTATTCTATCTCTACTTGCAGTGTTTTATCTGCTGCTGCAATCTGAAATTACCCATTCCACCCGGTAATATTCCCTCCTCTGGCCCAGAAACAGCTGCCACAAGAGCAGTGCCTCTGCTACCTGCAGAGCACAGTGCCAGGASCAGCACAGAGCACAGCCTGCCCCTGCCTCCTCAAGGACTGAAGCTGGCAAGGAAAGGGCCGAGGAGGCAATGACACATTCAGCCTCACTTCCCCAAAATGACACACAAASGCTGGCACACGTCCCCTGGGAGCAGAGCTGCTCCCTTCCGCCYGCCTGGGGATGTGGGGCAGAGGTGCTGCCAGCACCAGGGCTGCGTTTGCTCCTGTCCCGGCCCTTCCGAGGCCAAACAGTGCCACACAGTGGCAATTCAGGGCTGCTCGGCTCCTCTCCAGCCAAGCAGCTCCAAAAACACRCGGGGATGCTGCGAGGAACAGGCTAAGAGGCTGCAGCTTCCAGGAGGAAGGAGTCCAGAGCTTCCCAAAGAGCTGCTGTCTCCATCCAGCCCACGGCTTCACAGCTCCGGAGCTTTGGCAGTGACACAGATTTCAGATTTCCCTTCCACGTGGTTATTTTGGGCGACATGGCCCCATAACCACTCGAGTGCTGCCCCACAGCAGGCAGAGAATAAATACCTCAGCTGCCAAAACTAACAGTGCCCAAACCCAGGCCCCCAGCTCCCCCCACCCTTTTGCCACTCTATTTCTGACAGTGTGGCTCCTCCACGAGCACAAAGCTAATGCTCACCATGAGCCAATGTTTCAAACAGAAAGAAATCAAGAGTAATGGTAAATATCAGACAAATCTGCACTCCAGAGAGCACAGAACCCACTGAACAGATCGAGGGGAAGCTCCACAYAAAGTGCTGCACTACAAACACATCACTGCCTCCCACTCTGCCAGCTGCTGCACAGCCTCGTGTGAAACATCGCAGAAGAGAAACCCCCAGTGCCCCAAAAATACAGCATCTGATGCCAAGCACCTTCATCAATGACTGATGGAGAAGGTAAAGCTTGGCACATTCCTTTCAATGATGCTGAGGAAGCAAAAGCCCCCAGAAGAAAAGCTGAGGAGAGGGAAAACAACCGAGGGCAGGAACATCTGAAAAACGCTGCAGCAACGCGCCAGAGCTTATCTTCCAAAGCTCCAAGACTTCACCCCAGTTCCACCCAGCTGAARTCACAAACTCATTACAAAAGTGCAAATTTGAGAAGCTCCGGGCCCCACAGCATGCAGGGAAGGTCTTCCCAGTTCTCCTCAACTCYCATCCTTAACAGCCATTTTAGGACAGGCAGCCCAGAGCTCCCTGGCAAGTTCTCTTGCAAGTCAAGTGTGCCAGAGCAGTGCAAAGATTCCTGRAGGATGAGCTCCCAACCACCAGTGCCTTCGCCCACATTCCTGGGCCTGACAAACAGAGCTCACCCAGGCTCCTCCYGCAAGGTACAGCTGGACAAGCTCACAGGAGACACCACCAGTTAATTATACTTTTAATTCTTGCAAAAGAAARGTGCTGGCCTGGCCTCTCAGCAGAGCAAGTTATGCAAATGTAACACCTACACTGGAAATCGAAACCACGGTTTTCACACTGCCAGAGCAAACCTCCGATCATCTGGCAATGGGACAAGTGACACTTCCAGAACAAGCCTGAGAGCTTCCAGGGTCACTGTTAACCCTGCTCTCCAGCACCTGACCTCATTTCCCACCRGGAACCTCACCCAAATTGGAGCCCTCAGAGCAGAAGCATTTTACAGCATCTTTTATTTGTGCCTCTGCTGCTGCACATCAGCGAGCGCTGCCAAGAAACGGAGGGTAACAACACGGCTTAAACACGAGAGGCACGAGGTCACCAGCTCCTCAGCCTGACCCAGGCACAGCTCCCACAGGGAAAGCCAAAACACTGGAAAATTTAGCAACAGGAAAGCAAAACAGATCCAGTGTCATTCCGCCGCATTCCAAACGCGTGACACCAAAGCCGACCGACCGGCGGTACTCACGTCGCTGGGGCTGAGGTTCCCGAGACCGTTGTCCTGCTCGGAATCCCGGCCCGACTCGTGGCCCTGGGAGGAGCGGGGGTGGGAGGGATGGATCCAGATCTCCAGCCTCGTGGCATCGTCTCCCACTTGGCGCAGGGTGGATTTCTTGCCCTTGCCCCGGCGGTTGGGGCTCACATCCAGCRCTTGGTGTTTCCTCTGCTCCATCTGCTCGGACTGGGCACACAGGACAACATTGGGATCACCCAGGGATCATCAYAGGTCAGGGGAAGTGTCAGTGTCATTTCATTTACATGGAAAAACTAAAAACACACTAACTCGTGGGCAGGTCCACAATTTAGGTCTGACACAACAGGAYAGTGCAGGTGAGTGGTTTTCAATTCTAATCCAGAGCAAGAAAAGCTGTGTCCAGTCCCAGGAGTGTGTCACAGCCAATGGGGCATTTGGGGTGATTCCCTGGGGCACAAAGGCATTGCAGCTTCCCTTATCCATCCCCATAGGTGTGAGCCACCCATGGAATAAAGCAATGATTGTGCCACGCGCTAAGGCCAAGCTGCAAACCACAGCAACCTTGCTGAGTTCTGTCTGTGATGCAGAACAAGAGATTCAGCTGCCCAAACCACCCCAAAAATGATCATTCTGAAGGCTGCCTCTCATGGAATTTCTTAAAAGTAGATAAGAAGTGTCTCCAAGTCCAAAAGCCACCATCCACCCCATCCTCTCCAGCACAGAACAGGCAGCACGGGCAGGTGCAGCAGCTCACAGCCCAGCTCCAGCACTCACCTTGCGTTTTGTCTCCTCAAACAGGCTCATGAGGCTCTCCTTGGCAGTGAGGATGGGGTTGCTGGCAGCCAGGCTRCGCATGTAGTAGTACACAGCATCCAGCTTCCTCCTCTGTTGGAAAAAACCAACCAGGCTCAGAGCTGCCACTCCTTCTGGAGCATTCAGAGCCAGGATCCCATGTGCTTCCCCTTCCCTGTTCCCTGTCCTTCCACACCTGTACCCTCTCCTTCTCCAGACAGGCACAGCCAGAAAGGTCCTTCCCAGCCATGAAGCAAAGGTGTTTCTGAACGCTGCAGTTCTGAACTGCTCTACTTTTAACCAGCATATCCCAGTGTCATGAATAGGCAGTCCCCACCAGCCTCTGTGCCCCAATATGATGTCTCCATGATCTGCTGTCACATCTTGCCTGAAATCAGCTTTCCTGTATGGCTGGAATAGTCAGCACAGCTGAAACCCGAGGAAGTCACGAGTGGATGCCGCTTAGACCAGTGCCCACAGGTTCGACAGTAAGACAGCAAACAGATGGCTCTGAGCACAAAACTCTCATGCAAAAAGTGTGTTTGAAACTTTAAACTATTACACTCTCAACAGCCCTCAAAATAGTCCCAAACCCCCTGAGGGAGTAGCGTGTATCTGAGAAAGCTGCCCAAAGCCACAGCAGCTGGAATCCACACAGCACATCCTGCCATCAGCTTTTTCCTTTTAAGAAAAAAATCCCAAACCATCTGAGCACTGCTCCAAACAATGCCTGTCTCCACCAGATGGAATCCCACAGCCATCCCAGAGGCTCCCCCTGTGCCTGAACATCCTTGCAGGAGGAGGATCTCACCGTGTAGATAGCCAGAAGTGCCAGCTGGTTGTAYGGGCGGCCGTTCTTGGGAGCAATTTGCTGAGCCTTCAGGTACCAGCTGGGGAAGGAAAAAAACAGAGAGAAAGGGTCACTGAGAGGACATCAGGCTGCCTTCCTTGTCCTTAAAGGTGCAGAACTCCCCTTGGGATTGGCATTTCTGCATGGAACAGTTCCCAAAAGTGCCCTCTGCCTGCAGGAGTGAGCACAGASAGAGAGCTGTGCCCATCCTGGAGAGGGATGGGGCACTGGACAAGAGAGAGCAGATCCAGCTGCAAAAGGAAACACCCCTGGCTCATCCCATAGACGGTCAGGAAACAACAAGTGCCAGTGAGTTCTGACAGAGTCAGAACATATGGGTGCAAAAGCCACCAGAAAATACAAGAGTGATTCTGCCAGGCTCAGCAGTCTAAACCCTTGTGCTGCAGGATCTGCACAGTAAAACTTCCACACCAAATGAAGGACGACTGGATCTGGTGGCYTGCTCTCTGGAACAGCAAAATTCACCTACATCTGTCAGCTTTACAGGACAGAGGAGTGGAAAGACTTTYAAAAGGAAGAGAAAGACTTTGGCTAGAGGCAAGCTGAGGGATGAAATGAGATCCATGCCTTGTAGCCAGAGGCAGAGCTGTGCTGGAAGGGCACAGCAGCAGGGTGCCTACCTGCGGGCCTTGCCGTAGTTCGCCGTGTCGTTCGCCTGCTCCCTGTACCGGCAAATGTCCCCCTGGCAGATCATGCACCTCTGGGCACTGATCAGCGCGTACTTCACCTGCAAAGGAGCATCCATGGAGCACCTGGGACACAGCCCTGCCTCGCCTGCACACCCTGAGAGCCCACAGGGGTTCTACAGAGCCACGAGGAGGTCAGTGCTGCACTRAAGGTCTCACACAATGAAATGACAAGGCTCCATGGCACTGCTTCAGCATTTGTAGGGGCAAGCCAATCCCCTAAACACCTCCTCTCTGACACAATATCCCACCTCTCTCCAGAAGGGAGTTGTTCAGTCCATGACCAATTTGAGGACAGCTGTTGGATAAACGCATCTTTCTGGGAATGGAGCTGAACTGAAATATCCTCTCCCAGCTGTCCCTTGCACCTGCACTCACAGCTCAGGGCAACACGTCAGGCAGGCAGCACAAACACCAGCTTTCCCTCATTATTCATCATTCCACAGGCAGAGAAAAGAGATGTTCAATATTAAGGAAAGGTCAGGGTGCCTTTGGACACTTCTTTCCTTTATTAACTCTGGTCACAGAGCTGGTACAAAACAAGTTATTTGCGAAAGAAGCTGAGAAATGTTACTGCACCAGCATGCAGAGCTATCCAGCAGCTGAGAAAGATTCCCTACAACAAACTGTCTCTGTTTGGAGTACAGCTGCCTGCCCCTTGGCAGGGGCAGCACATTGAGTTCAGCACTTTGCACAGGATCACCAGGAAGAGAAGCCTCCAGGAGGAAGCCAACCTACCATTTTCCTGAGAGGTTTACTGCGGATGGCCATCCCATCCATGTAGTCCTCGAGCTTGAACTGGTAGGACACTTGCAGCTTCTGGAGAAGGCTGTCAAAAAAAGAAGAGCCCTGCAAAAAACACACATTTGGATGTTATGATCTTCATGATCACAAGCACAAAATCACCACACCATCCCTGTCATGTGCAAGAAAGGAGCTCCCTCTCCCTGAGGTTTGGGCTGTTTCTTTTCAGAACACAACAAGGAGCTTGRGGGATCTCCAGCCTCAGAGGTTTTTAAGACTGAGCTACACAAAATCAAGACTGATTTAGTGTTTAATGAGTCTTGCTGTGAGGAGTAGATTGGAYATCCAGCAGTCCCTTTTCCACCCTAATTCTGTAAAGCATTTCCTCGCAGGTCTGTCAGCCTCCCCGGTACAAAGACTAAACTGAACTGCAGTTTTACACAATGACTTCCAAGCAAATTTGGTAAAGATGGCACAAACACCTCCAGGAGTGATTCTGTTTAGCTTCACTTCATGACATTAATTTCATTTTAGTTTAAATCAACTCCTAATTGACACAAACACGCCAAAACAAACCTGGTTTAAATTGTAACTGATGTCTACCTGGACCTACACCTGCCACACTAAACCTTACTGTGTTTGAGCATCCTCTTTCCATAAGGATGACCAAAGGAACCTGGAGGCATGAACAGGATCAAGATGACCAGTAGCCCCATTACACCATTCCTTTCCAAAAACCAGTCAATCCCACCCAAAGGTTTASTAAAATTCGGGGATGTTTCTCTCCTCTTACCTCATCCAGAAGCAGGAGCAGTTTGTTCCGAATCTCTTGGGCGTTTTCCCCCTGAGGGTCCTTGAGGAGCTGCCGGAATTTCTCAATCACTTGGTAAAAAGCGTTTTTCCACAGCAACTGGTCCACATTCTGGGTGTCGGAGAACTCGATATCCATCAGRATGCACCGTTCATAGAGCTGCAGCATCTCCACCCTACAGCAAAACACAGCCAGGGAGTGGTCAGTGCAACAGCACTGGGGCTCCAGCTGCCAGGGAACACGAGCTCAACCACCTGCTGCTCACATCCAGCTGCCAGCAGCACTCTGGCAAATCAGTGCTCCACACACATCCCCCAGAGAGAGAGGAGCTGCTGCAATCTAACACCCTTCCCACTCCAAAAAATCCAAATCCAAAAGGATCTTCTCCCTTGTGGAGGGGAATCAGGATGGATCAGGGCTTGGCAAAGAGCAAGGAGCAAGTTCTGCCAACAGCAAGGCATGAGTGTCTCCTGATGCCAACACAGAAAAAACATGTGCTGCCAGGCTCTGCTCCTTCCAGGCACAAGATCTGGGCCAGGAACAAACACACAAATGGCAACAGAGGTCTTGATGTTAAAATAATCCCACTCCCCCTTCCATCCAACCAAAATATGCAGCAGAGACACAGACCCTACATCCTCAAAAATTATCAAGTTGGGAACATCATACTCCATGGATAAAGCCTCGGAGTCCCAGAAAGCGCATTCCCCTTGTTGGATGCCTACAACCCTGCCTGGATGGTGAAGCAGAATTCCTCCCCCAGATTAAATAACACAGCTGCAATGTAGGAACAGCTCAGAAATGTGTGGGGTAAGTTTATGGTAAAGGGGATCCTCAGCTGTTCCTGCCTTGGCAGCCTTACTCCTTATAATCCTTCAAGTCCTACAGAAACAGTAGGAGAGCGTGGATGGCAAAGCCTGGAGCAAAGCCAGATGGCAAAGCCTGGAGAAGAGATGGATGCTGATGGGGTCCTGCACAAARCACAGAGCCACGAGGGGCTGCCTGACCCCACACAGTCCCCAGATGCTGCACACAAACCTGGACAGCACAAACACCAAGGGAACTGGATATTTCTGCAGATGGATGTGAGGTAAGAGTCCCCACACAGCTGGCAGCACACACTTGACACAGGCAGGACACAAGGGACAGCAGGGACAGGGTGAACTGTGCCACGTTCCCAGGGCAGGGTGGGTTTTCACAGGCCACAGCTACACTCCACAGTGCTTCCTCTCCTTCCACACAGCAGCTCTGGGTGACCTGAGCACCTTGAGGAAGACCTGAAACCTCCAGTGCTGCTTCAATCACAGACATATCCCACTCCGTGGWCTACAGAGCAGAGTGTCCAAAACACAGAACAAGCCCAGTTGCTATATTTGCTGCCAGTCAGCTCTGAAAATCAGTCTSCAGAAAAGCCCTGCAGACACAGAGGTCACAAACAAGTCACACACCTAAAAGATGCCAAGTGGAAACTTGTTACAGTCATGTTCACCGCCCACCAGAGCATCATTGTTACTTCCCTCTTGCCAGCCTGGCATCACCAGGCTACTCCCACTGGAGTGTCACCGCCACTGAGTAGCATCGAGAGCAAAACTACACAGCACTGRAAAGGCACTGCAACTGTTACACAGCACCAGGAACACACCGAGTGCCTCCTGAGCACACAGTGACAGTCACATCAAAGCCCATGACAGCAGAAAACTGAGGACGGCTAGGAAAGCAGAAGTCAGACAGCAAACACTGAAAGCATGTGAGAGGACAGGAACAGAGATCAACTCCAGCAAGAGCCAGAAAAACCAAAAAGCTGCAGCAGGTGCTTGTCCTGCTCCTCTGTGTCCCTGCAAGGCATTCACCAAGCACAAGGAGCCACGGCTTTGCTTCCAGCCCRGGGAAATGACATCCATCCTCACCCCCAGTTTCCTTCCACCACCCACACATCCCAGCACACAACAAATAGACCCAGAGCCCCATCTCCCAACCTCTGAGATCCTCATTATTTCAGATCCCCAAAGAGACACCATTCTCCTGTATTTCACCCTGAAAATAACTCAGCCCCCATCAACACCCCACGAACCTCAGCTGGGCCATCTTCTCCAGCCCCTCGGGGCTGATGCGGTCTCTGGACAGGAGGTTGCTGAGCTGCTGCTCCTGGTTGCCAGCCTCACGCAGGAGTTTGCTGAGCTCCTGCTGCTGCATGTTCCTCATCTGCTGCTCCATCTCGGGGCTCAGAGGGGTAGGGGGGAGTGGGCCACAYAGGTACTGCCCTGCCTGGCCAGGGTAGCCGGGGTAATAGGCTCCTGGGTACACACCGTTGGTTGGACCCATGGGATACTGCAGGGAATATCCACCGTACGGATACTGGGGGCCTTGCCCGGAGGCACGAGGGTAATAATAGGGGTTGTCAGAGTTTTGGAATTTATAGTAGGAGGGCTGGGCCTGGCGGGCTTCCCCCCAGGAGGTGGGGCTCACTTCATCATCYGTGTCTAGGAAGTGAAGCTGAGAGGTCTGGCTCTTCAGGGCGGGTTTTTGGTCCGGGTTGTTTGGGTCCCACAGCCGGCGGGCAGTGCCACCTCGGCCCCGGCTCCGGGGCCCTTTGCTGCCAGCCCCACCTAGCAGCAGCCTGGGCCCAGGGTGAGCGGCTTCGGGGGCACCCACAGAGCTGGCAGAGAGGTCCGTGTTGGCAGGCAGGAACAGAATCCCACGGCCCCTCCCTTGGGGCTCCCTGCTCTGGCTCCTYGCCTCTGAAACCTCTAATGCCTTCAGGGACTTTTTTTTATCAGCATCTRCCAGGCTGACATCCCTGTTCATGGTCCTGCTGTCAAATGTGACTCGAAAGTGTCCCTTGACTTCCCTGCCATTGCTGCTCCATTCGCTCTCGCTCCTGGAAGCTCGGCTCTGCTCCGAATGCCTCCTCCTGTCCGAATTCCTGCTGGAGATGTACGGCTCTGCCTCATCGATTCTGTCGTCGTCCAAGGAGTCGGTGGAGGACACAGAGAGCTGCTTCCTAGGCCGTATTCTTTCCCTGGCACGCTCCTGCCGCCTCTCCACCCCATCCACGAGCAGGCCTCCGTCTGTGCTGGTGTTGCTCCCAGCCGAGCTGGTGCTGCAGGTGCGGTAYCGGCTCCGCCGCTTGTCCGTGCGGGAGTAGCGCTTGGTGGAGCTCAGCTTCCCCGGCAGCGCCTCGTCCCCCGTCCTCCTCACCCTGTCGCTTCGCTCTGCTCGCCTCCCTTTATCTCCCCTGGAGGCTTTCACTGCTTCCCCAGCCTGGCTCCCCTCTCTGTCCTCCTTGCTCGATTTAATTTTCCTGTTGTTGTCTTTTCCAGCGCCTTTCTCGGTCTCTTCATCTCCCTCGACTTTCAGCTGCTCCATCCTCCCGGTGATTTCCTCGCTCGGTGACCGCAGAGAGGGCTCCTTAGCAGCTGAGTGCAGGCGCTTGCCAGGCTGGTAGATCTGCTGGTCCGGTTTCTTGGTTCTCCTGGGGGTCTTTGGACACCACTCATCCGCAATGGGCTGCTTGGGTAAGTTTTCCTGGCTTTGCAGGCTGCCTTTGGTCTCTGTTTCTTCCTTTTCCTGTAAAGGACCATTCTGCTTGGGGCCATCGCTTTTGTCCCAATCGTCCATTGGAGCTGGAGCTCCCACTCCCACAGAGTCCTTGTCCCCAGCACTGTCCTCCTTGTCCTCCTCAGCTCTRCTCCTCTCCTTCTCTGAGGACTCCTGCTTTGGTGGCACAGGTTTGTTCCTCAGTCTGGAGAGGCCAGGCTTGTAAATCTCCTGGTCTGGACGTCTGTTGTCTTTGCGATGCCTCGGCTCCTTCACYTCCTTCATGTTTTCTGGGGAAAAAYAGACAGGAGGAAGTTATTCCCAGGGACCAAAGAATACCATGACAAATATTCAAGGAGAAATATTAAGTCAAAGCAAACAGCCTGCCACCCCCTCAGGGCAGGTCCAGGAAAGATCAGAAAATCTGTGTAAATATTTACAGGAAATCACAGAATTAGAGTTGAAAATGAGAAAGTCTAAGGCAGCTGGCCAAATCCTTTACCTGATCCACTTACAAATCCCATCCTGCAACAGGTTATGCRCCAACAAGGGACAGGTAAAGCACAACACGAGACTTGATCACGAGTACGAGGAATAAAGTTTTATATCGTTACAGGCTCAGTGGCAGTCACCTGCCTGCTGTCGGTGCAGGAGCTGTGCTCCCGGCAATCCCTGCTCTGCCAAGAAGCCGTTTGGAGTCAAACACTCCTTTCCCCCTTGCTCACAATCCGGTAACGTTTCTYTCCTCCTCCCTTAACCGTATTTACACAAAAAATCGTTACAGAGCCCAGCCCGGGCCACGCACGGTTAAACGACCCACCWAAGCCGAGCAGTTCCCCGCTGCACTCCCTAAACTTTCTCTCCGTCAGCACCGCGCACCGGCCGCAGCCCCGAACCTCCGCCGGTACCGGGGGCTCGGCGCGGGGATCCCACAGGGGCCGGGACCGACCACCCCGGGCAAAGCCGCCGCCCACCCCGCAAGCTCCCCGTTCTCGGAGCGGCGCCGGCCGTGCTCCCACCCCGGCCACCCCGGTTCTCGGTGTGGGCACCGGCGRAGCGGCAGCTCTGCCCCAAGCCCTACCCCAGAGGCAGCCGGGCAGCGCGGCCGCGGGGCCGTAC
>NW_026623747.1:21382-39478 GCF_030028575.1 Malurus melanocephalus | reverse complement strand
GGCCGCGCACGGGGCCGCGCCGCCGCCGGTGCTCGGTGAGGTGCGGGATGCGGAGCGGCGGCTGAGGGGCCGCGTCCACCGCACCCCGCTGCTCACCTGCGCCGGGCTGGAGCGCATGGCCGGCCGCAGGCTGCTCTTCAAGTGCGAGCTCTTCCAGAAGACCGGATCGTTCAAGGTGCGCGGGGATGGCGGCACTGCAAAGCCCCGGGGGCAAAGGTCGCTTTTTGCAAGGGAGAAATTCTCTTTCTGCCGATACCCACCAGCTCCTGCCCCACTGCGTGGGGGGAGAAGAGCTACCCTGGACTGAGGGAATGGCGCAAGGAGGACATTCAGCCCCGCACACGGGCTCTGGGGCGGTGACACACACGGTGCTGTGCTCTCCTTGCAGATCCGCGGAGCCCTGAACGCCGTGAGGAGCCTCGTTGAGGAAAGCGAGCGCACAGGACGGGAGCTGCCCCGCGCCGTGGTGACACACAGCAGCGGCAATCACGGGCAGGCACTCGCCTGTGCTGCCCAGGCAGAAGGTAATGCGTGCCCCGAGCTCCAGCCYCAGCTCCGAGGGCAGCAGGCACGGTGTAAATGCAGAGCTGGCTCTGTTGGAGAAGGATGGAGATCCTTCTACTGAACCCATGCAGGAGCCAGCACAGGAAAGGCTGTGCCTGTTCCTGCAGCGCTGAGTGGCTTGGATTTGCCTTCTCTCTYGTCACACAGGCATTCCATCCTACATCGTGGTGCCCCGGACAGCCCCAAGGTGCAAACAAGATGCCATCCGTGCCTATGGTGCCACGCTGGTGCCCTGTGAGCCCAGTGACAAGGTAAGGCACAGGGGAGACAAGCCAGGAACCCAGCTGGACTGAGAGGTGACTGTCTGTGCTTCCCCTCAGTCCAGAGCAGAGACAGCAGCCCGTGTAGTCCGGGAGACAGGAGGAGTCCTGGTGCACCCCAACCARGAGCCAGCGGTGATCGCGGGGCAAGGCACCATCGCCCTGGAGCTGCTGGAGCAGGTGAGGGAAATGCACAGCCCGGCCCCTGCAGGGGCACAGCAAAAAGGGGGACACTGAGTGCCAGCAGCTTCCTTTCTGCACAGGCCCCCGAGGTAAACGCAGTGGTGGTTCCCGTCGGAGGMGGAGGGATGGTTGCAGGAATAGCAGTTGCCATCAAGGTAGGCAGCAGCTCATCCAGGCAGTGCTGGCTGCACCTTCCTGGGGGCAGGGCAGGGCTCTCAAAGCAGGCAGCAGCTTTTAACTTCACAGAGACCCTGCTGTGGCAGTCTGGGTGTCTGGGGTCTGCATGGCAATAGCAGCAGGGCCTGCTCAGCCCCCTGCATGCACAGAAACAGGGGACAGGCACATGCTAGTGTCACCCAGGTGGCTGCTCCCCTTCTCCCCAGGCTTTGAGGCCAGATGTGAAGGTGTTTGCTGCAGAGCCATGCAACGTGGACGACTGTTACCAGTCCAAGGTGCGAGGGGAGCTGACCCCCAACACCCACCCGCGGGATACCATCGCCGACGCAGTGAAAACCAGCATCGGCCCCACCACGTGGCCAGTCATCAGGGACTTGGTGGATGATGTCCTGACAGTCTCCGAGGAGGAAATCAAGGTAAAGGCTCCCAGCTCCCTTCTCACAGTACAATCCTGGCTCTGCCCCTCTGCTCTCACCCCACCACACTCCCAGAGCAGCACGAGCCCCCGTGCACCGCTGCAGCTGTGACACCCACGCTGTCTCCAGCTGGAAAGGGCTGTTGGAAGCTCTGCTCTCCCTTCCCAGAGCGCAGCAGGGATGCCCTGGAGCGGCCTGTGCTGGCTGCAGGGCTGACAGCTGCTGCCCTGTCCCAACAGCTAGCCACGTGGCTGGTGTGGGAAAGGATGAAGCTGCTGATTGAGCCAACGGCAGGCGTGGGACTGGCGGCCGTGCTCTCGGAGCAGTTCCAGGCTGTCCCCAGGGACGTGCAGAACGTTTGCATCGTGCTGTGTGGGGGAAACGTGGACCTGAGATCCCTGACCTGGTTCACAGACCTCTCTGGGAAAGCAGAATGAGGACGGAGCGGCGTTTCAAGGAATGAAAGCCTCACTCTGAATTTGTGCAGTGGTTTGTGTGCTACTAAAAACAGATCGAGTCCAAATGTTTGGGAGTTTTTGTGGAGGAAAGGGAAGCTGGCACTGGTCTCTGCAGGGGGCTCAGAAACAAAGCACTGCCTGTTCTCCCCTTCCCAGCTGCCTTGTTCTGGGCCAGGCCTCCAGAGAGCTGCACTCAGTCACCCTCCCCAGCTGCTACTTGGCTTTTCTTTYTCAGCATCACAGCAACTGCCAGCAAAGCCCTTCACACAGCAAAATCCCCACACACCCCACGTGGCAGGGCAYGAGGGACAGAAACAACCCCAGTGGGACAGGGAGTTCAGTTCACACAGCCTCCTGGCCACCACCAAGACAGAGGCACTTAGGCATTTTTGACATTTTCCATTAAAATAAATATCTCTAGCTGGTACCTGAGCAGCAGCTGGCGAGGCAGCTGCCCCCGTACAGACCCCAGCAGTAACACGTCCAAGGCATCAGTGCTGTCCTCACTGTGCACAGGCCAAGAACAGCATCCAGGGAGCCAAGGCACAAACTCCAGCCATGCTGGAGGCTCATTCCATCTCCACCTCCTGCTCTGGCAGAGTGCTCTCACTCCTCACCCAYGGCACGGGCTCCGGGACGTGTGGGTCGTAAGTCCATTTGGGGAAAACGCGTTTGTAGAGGTTGAGCAGCACCGTGTCCTGGGATTTGAGCTGCCCATCAAAGTGGCACTTCATGTGCCCATGGGTCCCTAGGCAGGGAGCAGAGGAGGCCATTAGCAGTCTCTCTGGGCCAGGAGGACTACACCATGCCAGCAACACAAACACCAGATCCAACCTACCTAAAGGCTCCTTGATGTGGCCTCTGCGTCCCCACTTTGTCCTCAGCTCCACRGGCTTGAACCACATCACATCATCTGCAGATGAAAACACAAAAAGCAGGTAAGGAACAGGCTGTGCTGCAGCACCACAACCACAGGGACAGGACTTCTGCTTCCAGARCCCCTCTTCCCACCAGAGATGAGCWGTACCTCTGTTGAAGAACATGTATCGCACAACAGCAGTCTTGGTGAAGATCTTGAAGGGGTGGCCACTGAGCACCAGGCGTTTGATGACGATCCTGTCRGGATCCACGGAGAGCAGGGAGCCCGTGGCGATGAGGTCGTGCATTCCTGCCAGGCAGAGTCACCAATGCACCGGGGCAGGTGCTTCCATCACCCCATCCCCAACACAAACCCCCTCCCCAAAGAGCTCCAGGCCCAGAGCAACCCCACAGCAGGGACAGGCAAGTGACAATAGGGACGGAGATGGGCTCATCTTCTCAAACAGCAGGAAGGGGACAGCTTTTTSAAGTCATACTTTCTGGAGAGATGCACTCATGAGCAGGGTATGGGGACAGTTTGTTTCCCAGACACCACCTCCTCAGCATTTATCAACTCACCATTACTTCTCTGTTTGAAAAGCAGCACTGAGGCAGGAGGGAAAGTGATGGGAGCATAAACAGTGACCACCAGAGCGGCATCTGGGCGCAGGAAACGCTCCAGCTTGTGCTTATCAGCTAGGAGAGAACAGCAATGATAGAGTTCAAGCCAAGAGCAGTCCCCAAAGCTTTGGGAAACCCTAAAACTCATTATTCCCTGCCCAACCAACACTCCTTCTCCGCTGGCACTGAGTATCTGGGAATGAAGRTGATCCTCTGGACCAGTGAGCCGCCTTTCCCATGCCCTTCTACTCCCCACGATTCAGAGCCTGCTCTGGAAGCCTCAGAGCCTAGGAGTGAGTCTTCACAAGAATCCTTCAGCCAGGTTCAGACACCACGGCTAAGACATCACAGGCTTCCTGCCCCAGCATCCCCAATCCCCCTCCCRCTGTGCCCAGTCCCTGACAAACCTGAGGTGTGCTGGGAGAACAGGGGGGATGCTCGGAAGCGCCTGAAGCCGCAGTGGAAGATCAGCTCCTCCTTGGCCTTCACGGGCTCGCTGTTGCCCGGATGCCGACGCACCAGGAAGTTCAACACTGACATCTGCAAGAGGCAGAGCAGTGAGGGGCTGCTGGCAGGGGATGGTGGGCAGCAGAAAGCGACAGGACATTGCAGAAGATGAATGTCCTTGAGAATGGCAGCCCAAAAGGTCACTGGTCACCAGTAATCCTACACCTCCCTGATAGCTTCTGCGTGCTCTGACCGATTTTGGAAAAGGAGCAATGTGGGGAGATTTCAGCCCAAACCATCTCCAAACCAGACCCTCTCCAAGCCAGACCCTCTCCTCTTCCTCCCTGAAGGAACAAGGAGCTGCACACCCCTACAAGGAGCTTTGTTCACCTTTTGTTCGTGGGGAAGCAGMGAGAACAGGACCAGGGGTTTCCCTTCCTTGAAGCTCTCCATCACTGAGACAGGGACGTTGCAGACGTGAAGCGTAACGTACCAGCCCACCTGCCAAAACAGGAGCTGTTGTGAACCCTCCTCTCAACAAAAAAAAGTGTCAGAGGTAAGATGTGCCTGGGTTTGGGAGGGAATCCCAAAGAATTTAGGGCTTCATGCCAAGATCCAGCTGGCTGAAAGATCCACCCAACCATCTCCCTGGTAAGATGTTCCTACTGGGAGCAAAGGAACACCYAGGGAAAGAGATGAGCAAAAGGGAGTTACCGAAGCTCCTTCAGTCTCCTCCTTCTCTATTTGCTTGAAGAGGTTCTTTCTGGTTCGGGAGAAGTCCTGGAACTGGAAGATCCTGGCATAATCCCTTGGAAGATTCTCTTTGGGGTCCCATGGAGAAGTCCGGAAGCTTTTCAGCCCCCTGTACTTCTGGAACCTGGAGAACAGAGAACAGGAAACACAAATTACWTCACCAGTTGAGGTGAATCCCATCCTTCACCACCACCTGTGGCCTGCAGGGTCTCACACCTTCAGGGAGAGCAAAGGGAGCAAAGCAAACATCAGCCTTCAGGAAAGATCTTGCTGCAAAGGGAGCTAAAACCAGCAGCCAAATCCCCAAACAACCTGTCCTTGCCTCAGGGCCATCCTCCTCCCTCTCCCAAATCAGGATTCAGCTATCTAGTGCCTGCCCTGGAAGCCTCAGAGCCAAAGAATGAGTCTTCACAAGAGTCCTTCAGCCAGGTTCAGACACCACGGCTAAGACATCACCGGCTTCCTCACCAAATTAAACAAGCTGGAATTAAACCTTCCAGCTCTTCTACCAGATGAGAATCCCATTTCTTACCTGACTCTGGCAGGTACATCCCGTGGYGTGTCCACCTCATCTGGAAACATCTCATCCATTCTCTCCTGTTTGTATTTCTCCAGCATCTGTTCATCCTCCTCCATCTTCTCATCGTACTGATCATCCCGCAGGCACTCGGACACYGTCATGGTCTCGCTCTCCTCCTCCTCCCCGGGCTCCTCCTCGCTGCTCTCCCCCTCCTGGCACAGGGCAGCACAGAGCCTGTGAGCACAGGGAGCTGTGCATGCACTGAGTGCATTCACACTGTGTGATCTGGGACCCCAGACAGACCCCAGCCTGTCAATTTGGGGTCTGACAGGTGAAAGATGCAACATGAAACGTGTGGGGATTTAACAGTGAAATCCTGGCTCTATCTTGTGGCCTTGCACAGACAGAGCAAGTTGGAAGGACAGAATTGTCCTAAAATATGCAGTAATGGCCTGGAGATCAGCTGTACTATCAAGTCTTAGAGGTACCTGAGAAACTGCTTCTTCCATCAGATCATCATCCATGTCATCATCTTCATCATCCTCATCATCATCTTCATCTTTCTCACTGCCTTCTTCTGCATCATCCACAATCCAGGCAGCCTGGTACTTGGATGTGCCTTTGGGGACCTTCACCACCCTCCTGTTTGCCTTCAGAGAATCTGTGGGATTCCCACCAGTGGTTAATACACGAACAACTCTCCTTCCCTTCAACAACATTTTTACCAGGACAGCCAGAAACTGATCCAGACCTGAACTGCTATTTTTCCAGCACAGAATTTGTCAAGGCAGCCAAAATCTGCTGACTTCCCAGGAAAATCACACAGCAGGCTGGGCACCTGACAGGATTAGGCATGGAAGCCATCCCAACTAGGATGTTTCTGCACAGCCACCATGGTGACAGAAGTTTTTAACAGCCCCCTAAAGAGGGACAAGGAAAAGATACAGAACTATTGCTGCTACTCACCCTCTGCTTCCTGCAGTTCTTCCTCAGTGGGCCACGTCTGCTCCCCTTCCATGGGATCAGGAACCACTTCTGACTGCAGAGACTCCTGCTTGCTTGGATCTGCCTTCAYCAGGACCTTAACATCTTCCTCCATCTCATCAGCGCCGTTTCCAGAGTCATCCTGGAGGGCAAGAGCAGAGTTCTCAGCTCTGAAACTTCCAATCAGCCTTAGTTATGTGGTGACACACTGCACGGCAAGGAACCTCAGCCCAGCAGCAGAACACAGATAAAATGCCCTTTTCCCTCTCCTTGCCCACACACACCCAGTTGTATTTTCCACAATGAAAAGTTTAGAAACCTTGTGTTCTAAGAGGACTGGCAAAGCCCTCACCCCATGTACCTGAACCTCCATGTCCTGACTCCTCTTCTGTCCTTTAACCACTCGTGGRTTCAAAGAGAGGGGGTCAGGGGGTGCATCCACCTGGCTGATCTGGAAGTCCCCGTGCCCCACGATGTGCACCAGGCTGTTCACATTGAGGGTCTGTCCCCGGACAAAGCCAGACACCTTCAGGGTTCCGAGCAGGGCACTGTCCTGGCTGGGCACAAACTCGGCAGCACGGGCGAGCAGGTGAGCGCGGCGGTCCCGAAAAGCCAAGCGCCGCTGCTTCTGGGAGCTGAGGTGCCTCAGGAGCAGCGAGGATTCCTGCTCCGTGTTCAGTGGGAAGAGCTTGGCCTCGGGAAAACGCTTCTCAATGGCTTTGGAGAGTTTCTTCCTGGCATCTATTCTCTTCTTAGGGGGCAGGTCAGTGCCTCCAGGGACAGCGAGAGCTGCCGAGAGAGAACAAAACTCAGGATCAGATCCTAAACCTTTCTATATCCTTTTTACAAAACAYTGGTAAATATTTGGATATCAGCAACCCAAATGGCCAGATTTGCACCACCACTTGTTTCAGTGGTGGCCAAGTAGACAAGGAGCAATGGCCAAAAACTGAAATACAAGAAGTTCCACCTCAACATGAGGAAAAATTTCACTGAAGGTGGCAGAGCCCTGGAATTTATTTACTGCAGATTAAGCACCTCCACAGCCCCCGAGAAGCCTGAAACATTTCTCACCATAACTGGGGAGCCCCTGTGCGAAGAGGCAGGAGAGGCAGTGCTCCCCAGCACTGTCCCAGCCATCCACAGCATCCAGGATGAACAGGAGGGAGTCRGCAACTTTGGCGAGGTCTAGGACAGCGTGAAGGTCCCCTGCACCCAAAACACCTCCATTAGTGGGGCTGCCAGAGGTACCAGAACCAGGAACCCACCCAGCAACAGTGCCTCCTCACCCGCCTGTGCTGTGACAAAGCGCCAGCGCTGCTTGAGCCGGGGACAGAGGAGGGCAAAGCCACCAGCCCTGCCCTCATCCGCACGAACAATGGCCGAGTCCTGGCTCTGCAGCAGACGCAGGGGTTCGTGGGCTGCAGCTCTGCTGTGCAGCACCACCACAACCACGAGGTGCGGGGGCCCGTCCCTGCTGCCGAGGCTGCGCTTCTCCGCCAGCACCTGCGGGCACGAGGGCAGAGCGTGAATCGCAACCCATATCCAGCTCCTCTCCCGCCCCCAGATCAAGACCAAATTGCTCCACATCGCAACCCGAACCCTCGCGGTCCGGTAATGCTCCGCTTGACCAAATCGAACCGGCCCTGGCACCCACTCCTCTCCCCAGCGCAGAACCGGATCCCCCCGCAAAGCCCCGCAGTGTCTCGGTTACATCGCCCACATGAAAATCCGCCCCGACCCCATTCCAAACCCCTTCCAGCAGAGACCCGAACCGACCCGCTTCCCGCTCYCCCCGCAACAACCAGCCCAGCCACGCCCGGTTTCCCGGAGAGCCTCACCGCCTCCTTGCGCTGCCGGCGGAGCTGCAGCGCCTGATGCCGCCGGTCCACCCTGTTCAGGTCACGGAGCCGCCGGCGGGGCTGGGCCTTGACGGGCACGCGGCCTGGGGAGGAAGAGAACGGTCAGGCGGGCCGGGGCCGGCGGGGAACCCGCGGAGAGCCCGTCCCGCCTCACCTCCGGCGCGGCGCTGCGAGGACCCGCTGTGCTTGCCGCCCTTGTGTGCCTTGTTCTGCTGCTTGAGCGGCCCGGGCCGGTGCGCGCCCGCCGCCGCCATCACCATGCTGCCGCCTCGCCGCCACCACCTTGGCGCGGCCACCACGCGTCACTTCCGGCGCGACGGGGACACGCGGGAACCCACGTGGGCAGGAGAGGGAGGGACGGGATGGAGCCGGGAGAGACCCCCGGGAATGGAGAGCCGGGAATGGACACCCGGGAATGGAGGGGGGTGAACCCCGGCGAGAGAAGAGGAGGGGAGGAGAGGCCACGGGGATTGGTGCCGGTAGCGCGGCGGGGCAATGAGAGCCGGGAGCCAGAGCCGTTCGTTCAGCGCTTTATTGGTTGGTTCTTTGTACAGGTATTTACACAGCGAGGGGGACAGGGCCGCGCTCCGGGAAGGGGCCCGAGGGGTGAAGCAGYTGGGGAAAGGCCCTGCCGAGCCTCTGGCATCGCGCCCGGGCGCCAGGGCAGGGCGGCGCTGCTCCCTCCACTAAGATTGATGGAGTGGAAACATTCCTGCCGTGCCCCGGCCCGTCTGWTACCGGCAGCGCGGTGACCTCGCTCTTGCCAATCATTATCCAGCCRGGAATGTCTGTTCCCAGGCAGAGCCCTCAGCCGTGCGCAGCCCCGATGGGACATCACCCCAAACACCACAGCAGAGCCCCTGCCCGGGATCATCCATCCCTTASGGATACAGCTCTCTGCTGGTTATGGGAAGCATTAGGGCCACAGCACCCCAGAAACACGTGGGTGAGCAGCGAGGTTAAACATTCACAGGGGTGTTGCAATTGCCAGTAAAGYTGAAGCAACCCCAGGGGAGAGGCAGGGCAGCTGCTACTCCCATCCCGATTGAGCAACTGCACGGGAAGGGAAAAGCAGGTTCCTACAGGCTCCTGCTGCCTCTGAACTTGAGGCATCTTCCCACCTCTTCCTCCTGTGAGGAAATCAGCRTGACAGCAGCAGTGTGGGGTTGTCAGCTGTCAACTGGACTTTAGGGATCCTTCTCTACCCCTAAAAGCAGACTGGCTGTTTAAACCTTTGAAACTCTAAATTTGAGCATGTACTACCTGAGAGGAAGACACAAAAATTAAAGAGACTGATGACAGATAAACACTGCAGTGATTAAGTCTCTCTATACAGGAGCCCACCAGCTGTGGGACAGCACGAGCATCTCTCCACTGTCCCTTCCAAAGGCTGTTTGTCCTTTAGCCAAGACAGCCCAGAGCACTGCCACAGCTCTGCCTTGCAGAGCCAAAGGCAAAGAGGCTGCCCAGAGGGGSCTCAGGGAAAGAGGGAATAACTAGAATACTTCTAAATCAAGGAAAACATCCCATGAGTTGGTTATACCTTGTCATTTAAGCAAGACTAGGGAAAGGAGRAAAGCTGGAAACTTTCTTCCTAGGGTTATCACAAAGCCAAATACTTCTGCCTCCCAGTCATCCAGAAGTGTGGAAACCCAGAAACAGCCAGAAGGGTGCCACRATGGAGGCTGATGTTGCTCCAGACCTCAGAGCTGCTGAGATCCGCTCTGGCTTTCCCACACATCCATACACTGCCASCTTACAGGGATTTTACTGACCTTCACAGTCCTGCAGGGCCCTCCACACACACACTTCCCAAAAATTCACAACCTGCTGAGCTGMGCATGCAGGAGCAGAAAGCCAAGCAGTGCCTCACTGGCTGACAGCATTCCAGGTGAAAACAAGCATTCCTGTCAAAGCAGAAACTACCAAAGAAATATGGATACGGCCACASTGTGAGCAGGGAAGAACCCTCCAGCAGTTGGGATGTAAATCCCTGCAGCAAGGCAAGCCCTSGCAGGGGGAGGGCTCCCTTCAGCTCTCCTGCACCATCACAACACAGAACCTGGTGCTCTGCACACACAGGACACTGTGGCAGCACCTGCTCAGCACCACCTGTCACCCACCTTGTCCCCTCTGCACCATCTTCTCCAAAAATAACAGGCTTTGTATCATAGCACAAAACCCAGAYAAGCTGTGCTGTGAGGAGTGGAGCTCACAGGCTGCTCCAGCCCTGGCTGAATGCCAAAAAGCAGCTGCACTGCAGGAAAGCTGAGCTCACATTCCTGTTCCCTAAAGGTTCCACTTCTGAAGCAGCAAGAACTCTGGGCTGACTCCACACAGGGGGAACAACAAGCTGGGGCAGGCTGGATGCAAAGCCATGGCCTGTGTTTAGGAAGGAAGACTGGTTGCAACTGGAAGGGCCAGTTTATTAGAGAAACCTCACATTGCAGAGAAGTCACAACACATTGGAGAGGGTCCAGGCCTGCTGAGGGGGGCCAGTCTTCTGCAGCAGCACAGATCTACATCCCCCAACCCCAGCAGGTGCCACACAGGGAGGGTTACCTGTAACACAGCTTATGTTTTACAAGCAGCCTGAGAGAGCCAGTAGTAAAGTTCAAAAAAAGCCTCCCCGTTAGACAACAGTTAAAACAAAAATGGTTTAAAATGTTTAAAAGCTCCGTGTTCTTGGCTGCAGCATAAAGGGGAGGCAAAGGTCTACAACACACACAGGCCTCCGTGGGTCTGGGCACTCTGATCTACCAGTGAAGGCCGGAGGGAGGGGTCTTCTCATCTTTGTTGCTTTCCAGGGAAAAGGGTGGGATTCGGACATCAAAGTGGGAGCCATCAGGCCTCTCAAATCGAAAAGTGCCCCTGCAAAAATAACGGCAGAGATCATCCTGAGGCCAGGGACAAACACGCCGAGGAAGCATCAGCAAGGTGAGACCTGAGCTCTTCCATATCCTGGGGATCCATCTGCAAGGCAGGTCCAGCAGCAAGGACATGGGCTCAGCATCAGAAACCTCTGCTGCCAAAACGACTCATTTATGGAGGACTCCTGGGCAGTTTTTCATCACATCCCTAACACATGTCCTGCACAAAGCTGTGATGATTGCAGCCCACAGGAGTCAAGTGCCCTCCACGCATTTGCAGCAGTGTTCACCCAACTCCYACTCCCCAGGAGACAGAGCCATCTGAGCTGTTTTTACAAACTGGTAACACGTCAATTCCAATTTGTATTTCTTGGCAGAAACTCCACTGTTCGTCCATGACATTAAGAAATCCCATCACAGATGTAATTTGGAATAGCTTCTGCTTTGCATTTCAGAACTGAACCTGCCTGACCTGCTACAACCATTTGTTTACTGCTYCACACTACTGATGACTACTGCAGATGGGCAAGAGGATTGTGCAGATAAATTAACAGGTTCTCAGGACACAATCCAACACCAGAAGTCAGGCTGAGCAGCTTCTGAGCTGCAGAACCTTTGTCTCTTTTTCTTCAGGATGTATGCAAAGAAGGAAAAACTACTAGACCATCTGGTTTTATTCCCCAGAGCATGCAATCAGGCAATTTGAAATGCTTGACATGGCAAACGAGGTATACCCGATATGCAAAAAGCTGCTCTCCTGCTCTTCCCAGCTCAAAGGCAGCTTAACTCTAAAGCAGATGTCCTTAAAAATGCAGAAATACCTGTCATACAGAAGGCAAGAGGTGGCTGTGCAATCCTTGTCAACACAGAGGTGACACTAAATGTGCTTAACCCAGCCAAAAGGCAAATAAAGGGAAACTGCTTTAACCCCAAGGCACAGGAAAAGAACAACTCAGCTGGACACTTCCCTACCTGCACTTTTTTCAGAAGAAGAGACTTAAACACCAGTTAGACTGAAGGCCTTATCTGGTCTAAACTGGGAAAAGCCCTGCATGACAATTTCTGACACAGAAATGCACAGGGACAGAGTTAAAGCCCAATCCTCTCCCAAGAGAGGGACAACCAGAGCACACATCCCCGCTGCTGAGGGAATCACCAGCACAAGGYTTTGGCTCTTGCACTCAGGACTGAAAGGGACAGAAGCTGAGTACAGCAGGTGATAGAGAACTACTTCATGTTTTCAAACCTAGTCTAGCACAGACCACAGCAAGAGCATAAATTAGCCTGGAACCTCTCCTGATGCAGGGAATCAACAGATCATCTCATCACTGACTGGGATACAGCTAGAAAGAAGCTCATCAAATTTTAGCTAGAATGTCTGTCCTGTCCAGACCACTTCCACCCAGCTTTCAGCCACAACCCCAAGTTGCAAACTGCACCTCAGCTCACTGTTGTGGGGTCCTTTACTGCTGCAGCAATACGGTTTTCTTACCACATGTGACCACTGGATGCCTGCAGGGAGACATGGCTGCTGTACTGAAATGCTGGCTGTTCTTTGGACAAAACTGGCTCCTGAAAAGACAAGAGACCATTGGTCATCAACAATTCTACCACAGATAGGCATCAACAGATAATTTATATAGGATGAAAAAACTCCAGAGACCTACACATCCCAGCACTTCTGCCAATTACACAGCAAATTATTTGTCCAGTGASTAGTGCCAGAATGCTGTTATTATTCTAGTTTTCACATCACCAGTCATTTAGGATCATTCTTTAACACTCAGTGTGACATTTCGGTTCATGCAGACAAACAACAGATCAAAAGCTTCTCTGACTTTTTAGTTTCCCGTTTCTCACTCCGTGTATTTCCAATGCCCACTAAGCAATTCACTGAAAAATCCACCCAGCCAAGCAAGAGGACTCCAGCAAAGAGCTCTGCTTCCCAAAAAAAAAAAGCTGTATGGTACCTACCCTTCCTACAACSCCACGGCCCCGGACTGTTTCCAAGGTGCCAGACAAGCTGAATATCCTCCAGTGCCGTTCTCGGAGCTGCACCACTTCACTGTCCAGGTTCTCCAARCGAATACAGTAGCGCCACTGGACAGAAGAAACACTGTTATCAAGAACTGGAATCAGCTGCAACTAGTTGATAACCCACAGCTGATACTGGGAAACAGTTGCCAAGGATGGGCTACTTTCCCTCAGAGCTTATCACACAGYAGTGATGCCACAGCAAATAAACTCCTTCCCTTTAGCTGCTCCGTGAAACAAAAGGCAACTTACCCAGTAGACATGGGAATTCTGGGCTTCCTGTCAAGAGAAACAAAAGACTTTAGCAGCTGCCCTTGGACACTCGGTGCCAAAAACCTCTTCAGCTGTCGGCACAGCACCGGCACAGGGGCTCTCACTCCGTGCCAGGGTGACGCAGACAGCTCACATGAGCACAGACAGCTGCTCTCTGAGGCCTTCCATCAGCAGAGCCTGGCACCAGCTCTGCTCTAAAGTAATCATGAGGTGGGAGAACTGCAAGGATCCCGTGACAACCCAGGGTTCATCTCCATGTTAATTACGCACTTTCTACAGATCAAGATACACCCYTTTCCTTGCCTTCAGGCACCTGTTTTTCTGACAAGGTTAGGACAAACATCAGTTGGGCCCCACAGAAGTTGCAAATCCACACCAAAATGTGYATCAGGGCACAGGCTCCCCAACAGCCAAGCTCAGAAATCAAACTGTTGTGGAAATTCCCAGCTCTACCACTCAGGAGCCTGTTGGAGCCACATTGTTTTGGATGGTCCACGTGAAGTTCTGTTCTATAAAGCGCACATGGTTATCAGCTAAAKCCAGAAGGTTTTAGCCAAACCCTCTAAGCCAAAGTAGAGGGAGGAAACRGGCAGGCAACCACAGCCCATCACTGGGCAGGATAACAGACGTGTCTGTTGTTACAGAGCAGATGGTCCCAGTGTCATCTCACATGACTGAGGCAGTAACAAGACCAATTCACAAGCCTTCCTAAATATCTTGCTAGCACTGTTATGCAGAGCATTACAGGCTATTTTCCATCCTACTGATAACCAGCAAAAGCCAATATGCAGGAGCTGTTCCCCAAAAATGCACAGCAGAAGTTTCACATTTACACCCAAAAGAATGAAATCGCAACTGTGATTAAATGTCACTTCTTCAGAAAGCAGAAGGTACCTTCTGGCAGCAAACTGGTCTGACAAAAAAATGCCAGTGAAGCAAATGGCAGAAYTAACAGAGCAGCTCAGACTTACCCTCATGCCCATGTAGAAAGGGATGACTGTGACACGGATGTTCTCCGTGGTTTCTCGGTGCACATCCGAGAGCTCCAGCCAGGGGTGGTTCTTCTCCTGCCACGCACACAGAGTATCCCTTGCTACAAAAGGTGGGACTGTGGGGAGGGAAAGGTGAGGGTTCATGGGGAGAGGCAACACTGTAGCTGGAGTGCTCTTCCCACCAAACAATTCTTTTCACTTAGTTAAGAAGTATTTAAAGGCAGCTTCACTGTAAAACCCTAAGCTGAACATGGTTTTATACCATATCCAAGATGATAGGGTTTGGGTATTTGCAAGAATCTGGCTCTGAAGAATTCCCTGTGAAGCCAGAAATTACCTTTTGTTTGGTCGTACATGAGGAACCTCTCAAAGAGCTCATGCTGGATGGGCACTTGATCAGTGGAGCTGTAGGGAAGGATGTCTTCATGGCTTACATAGTCTAAACCTGAAAAACAAACCCCAAAAGCCATTGAACTTCCCCAGCAAAGAGCAGCTCAGAAGTCTCCTGACAGAAAAACGCATCACACCAGTGAGAAGAAAAGGACTTTGGCAACAAAAGCCAAAGCTAATATCACAACTGCAAAGAAGAATGGAGAAGACATGCCAGGAATAACTTTTGGCAATGTTCTCCCATGAGATTTTTCATGGAATGACTCCTCTGACACACTGCTCTGCAATGTCTGCACTGCCCCAAAAGCACTTTGGGCAGGAAATGCCCAGGACAGGAATAAATCCAGCTGTCCTGAAGACAAAGTAGAACGACCCACAAGCAACTTGGTATGGGATCTGTGTCTCAACAGCTCAGGGATCTCTGTGTCTGATCACAGAGCTCCAACTTCCAGCTCTCCAAAGGACTTCCCATACTTCAGTCACTGTTGTTTCCAACACAACTGTAAGTTATGGACAGATCCACTACAGGAACATCCTGTAGGAAYTGCTGCTTTACTCACAAGAGTTAACCACTGATGACTCTTCTGACCTCACTTGATGACAATCAGAGGCTGCAGGAGGAGTTTGCTCACCTGGGATGGCATAGAGGGCTCTGCTGTCATCATGGTTTGCCAGGAACGTCACTGCTTCCGTCTGTGATCTCTGGGACTGAGAAACAGGGAGGTTTATATCTTTCTGTGTGGATTGTTGCAGGACAGTTTCCAGTCATATTTCAGCTTACTTTTGTGGTTTATAAAGCATGTAATGTTTATTTCATTTAACCAATTCACCTCAGAMCTTCTCTCCTTTTAATTCCTCGACTAATTCTCCACTCAAACAAGTGAGGAGCATTTTCAGTGCTGCAGCCCACATTCCTAATGACCTGCATGCAACAGTGTAGGAAAAGCACCAGGATGAGGAAAGGAGATTGGAAAGGGGAAACATGATCCAGAAAACAGTCAMATGACATTCCAGATGATCTTTCTCAAGGAAAATATACCTTAATGAACATATTTGACCAAAAATCTTAACCAATCCTGTTGGCCACAAAGCCATTTCTTTTCAGTGCCTGTCCCTCTGAACCATTTACACAGGGGAAGATATTTGAATTTCAATACCAAAATTACTCGTTACTTACTATATGTGGACAATCCCGGGCATCTATTAACACCTGGTAGTAAGTGTGTGTTTTGCCCTTGACCTCTTTGGAACCATGGCCTGCCACATTCTCGCTCCTGAAGAGAAAAGCAAAGCTCTGAGCTCAAGCACAGTCCTGTTACCAGAACCAAGAAGCACTCATAAAAAAAAAAAAAAAAAAAAAAAAAAACAAACAAACAAAAAAAAAAAACCCAACAACAACAAAAAAAAACAAAAGCAAAAAAAAAAAACACCCAACAATAAAACAACACATTTCACAGCCTGTAATCATTTGGTTGCATCCAAACCAAACCCCCATCAGCCAGCCACACAATGACAGTTGAGCCAAGATGACCATCAGTGGTGTTTGGCACAGAGGTTTTTCCTGCTCAGTCAAGACTCCTGTCTGGGGTGGAAATGCCCACAGCCCTCTGATTTTCTATCTGCTTGATCCYCACTCCTTCCCAGAACACCATGTCACGGGCCAGGGGGAAAAGGATGCAAGAGGGGAAAGAAATGAACAGCAACTCGAGGATAAACTTTCAACCTAGTAGGTTGAAATTGAAGAGGAAGCTGACAAATCCAACTCGCTGGCAATCTACAGCAGCCTGCAAAGGGTAACGCAGGAGCCTGGACCTTATTCAAAAATGCTGGTTTTTATAACACAAAAGGCCAGGAGCATGATTTTTCAATTAATTTTTATTTCCTTCACACACATTTATTCTTCATACTTCCATCCTGACTCTAATTAAGACAAAATCAATACTCATGAAGTGTCTGTTCTCTAAGCACTTAGTTTACACTCACACAAACAGACCCATGCACTGTCCTGCTTAAAAACACTTGTTTACCCCAAATAGGACACTCATTACAAAATGTAAATGTAACAGTACAACAACATGAACCAGAACAAATCCTCAAATCCTTACTTTTCTGTGACAGGAGAAGCCACATCCCGATCATAAAGCCTGGCTTGCCAGGGAAACAGGACTATTCCTCGATAGCCAAACACACTGTGAAGGAAGAGCTGGAAGGAACAAATAATTGCAGTTGAATTATTTTAAAAATCTTATAACTGAGGTAAAACTACAAACAGTTAAAAAGGGTTTAATGAGTGGGATGGGGATACAGGGAGGATCACACTGAGACAACCCAGAGCAGAAACAGGGAACACAAACRGTTTGGGATGGGAGAAGAAATCCATGTTATGTCGATCATGGAACAGGGAAGGACTAAACCAGCAACGCAATAATAGAGCAACAGAAAGGAGAGACTGCTCAGAAACAGATCTGAGAGTCTTAAGGACAGGAATTAAAACTTTAGTTGCTATTTCTCTAATTCAGTGATTGTCTGTTTGGATCCTTGAGGGAGAAAACCCCAAAACAGGACCAGTGGAGCAAATGCCATTGTAGAGCAGTTGTGTTGTGCTGCAGATTCTTATCAACGTGCTATTGTCAGATGACTAACAAACTGCAGACACAGCACAGACAAGGAGCACTGAACTGTGAAACTCCTGGCCTTCTGCTGGAGAGATTTTCCTTATGGGAAATCCCTCAGCTGCCCAATCCCGGTGGCACAAGCCTGCASGGTCAGCTGCACCCCCAGAACTCCTTACCTGGCCTGTCTCGTATTTGCCGTGCTGCTTCGGGGCYTCAAACACCCCCACAGTCTCCAGCACTTTGCCCTCGGGACGGTTCCTTAGAGCAGAGAGGCGGCTTGGAAGGTTTGCAGGGGCTGAAGCAGCCCCCAGGCCAGGGGGACACTGCTCCCCACCTTGTGCCTCYCTCGGGTACCCCACAAGAGCCCCACCACACATTGGGCTGCCCAATCCCACTCCCTTCACTGCCCTTTGCCAGTGTTCMCTTTCCCAACTGGCCTGGGCACCCTCACCCAGTTGCCCCTTTATCTCTCTCCCGTATCTCACTCTCCCATATCTCTGCCTTGRCAGCCCCCCAACTCCTTTCCAGTTTTCCCCAAGTGACCCAACAGCCCCCAACCCACATCCTACCCCCTTCCCAATCACCCTAATCCCCAAATACCTTCTCACTCTTCCCCAACGACCCAACTGCCCTCACTCTGCACCCTAAACACCGCCTGCGAGTGTCTACCCCCTCCCAATCACCCTCAAACACCCCCTCACCCCCTACACCCCCCGGGCCCCCCCTCAACACCTCACAGGCCTCACCGCGACGAGAGGTGCCGCCGCGGCGGCAGCAGCAGCGGCAGCGGGAGCGCCGCGGTTCCCCCGGGCCCCACGG
>NW_026623747.1:0-21078 GCF_030028575.1 Malurus melanocephalus | reverse complement strand
TGCGGGCCGGGCCGCGGCTGCGGCGGGCGGTGCGGGCGGACGAGCTGGCAGCGCTGCCCGCCGGGCTGCGGGATGAGCTGGAGGCGGCGCTGGCGGCGGAGGGAGGGCTGGTGCCGTTCAGCCTGCTGCGGAGGCTGCACGCCGCGCTGAGGGAGGCAGGTAGGCCGCGCTGCTCCGGGGCGCCGCGGGACGCCGCGATCGCGCCGTGACCGCCCCGTGCCCCGCCCGCAGGGTCCCCRCTGCACCTACACGAGCTGCTGGAAGGATGCGAGATCCACTTTCCCGAGGTGCCGGTGCCGCCGCGGGTAGGTGAGGGCCGGGCTGGAGTCGCGGGAGGAGTCGCGGCTSCCGGCCCTCACGGTGGGTCTGTGCCTCCCCCAGAACCCCGAGCTGGTGGCCCGGCTGGAGCGGATCAAGGCCAAGCTGGCACACCAGGAGTACCAACGGATGACCCGCAACATCACCGGCCAGGTGAGGGGCTGCTGCAGTGCCTGCTGCCAGCATTCATCCCTCAAACACCTGACAGCAAAGGACATYTTCCCCTTAGAATGAGTGCAGTGCAGAGGGGATGTGGCAGGGACTGGAGGATAACATCCTATAAACGCATAGGTCCAGTGTTGAGGGCAGAGATGGGACAGGGTTAACAGTAGTGAATTAGACATACTGACTTTTGGGAGCTGCTCACTGTGCCAAAGATCTCAGCTTCTGTTCTGGGAGACTGAGCAAATGCTGTAAATGTTTGACTGGGGGCATCTGTTCTGGTTGAATTTTTGTCATAGCTTTAAAATTACCTCATTYATGTCAAGGTAAAAGCAGCAAATACAAGATAATGTTTGGGCACTCGTTCTTTCCTGAGGGAGCTGAGATCTTTTGGCAGGATGATTGTTCGGACAAGTCAACATCCCTTCCTGCTGGATTCTTTGTGATCCCACCACACTCTACCTGGCATCCATGTGAGCCATCCATTTCCTCCTGTTGCATTAACTCTCACTCCAGGTTTGACCTGGTCTAGTGGAAGGCTGTCCTTGCTCCTGGCAGGGGATGAAACAAGATGATCTTTAAGGTCCTTTCCAGGCCAAAYCATTCTGTGATCTACGATCCAGGGTGGTTTTAGCAGAACTTGTGCAAAATCTCAAAGAAACCCACAGCCCATCCACCCAGTKCCAGGGCCCCCCAAAATATTTTTGAATCTCAAGAGTCTTGGAGACAGGACAGGGCATTGGCATTGCTTTTATTCTGCACACACAGTAACAGTGTTATTATTAACATTGAGGTACAAGCAATCACAAGTTGTTTCAATCCCTTCTTTCAGGAGATGAACGGGCCATTGGCTGAATTTGGGAGGCAAGGTGAGTGGCTTCCTGTCCTTTTGACACGTGGCAGGTCAGGCAGGCATGGGGACTGTTCCATCTCCAGCTGGTGACATTAGACATCCATCTCCAAATATCTCACCAGAAAGTTTTCACACACTGAAGAGTTCCTTCAATAAAGGAACCTGTTGGTCATTATTACCAATATTTCTGGAGGCACCAAGCATGTGACTCCTCCAGGATTACAAATCCCAGCTGAGGCAGCCCCAGGCCAGCTCTGTAGCACAATACCTTGTCTCCAGCCCTACTGCCCAACCTTACCTAAAATCAACCACTTTCCCCCTTCTCTCTGCCAGTTCGCTCCATGAAAGCCGTCGTCATCACCATCTTCAACTTCATTGTCACCGTGGTGGCCGCCTTCGCCTGCACGTACCTGGGCAGCCAGTACGTCTTCGCAGAGACAGCAGCGGTGAGCGAGCCTGGCCCCTGACAGCCCCTCCATGGTGGCCAGGCCAGGCACTCAGGGTCACCCTTCTCTCTTTTGTGTCCCCAGCGTGTCCTCTCAGCYGTCATTGTGGCCTCGGTGGTGGGCTTGGCTGAGCTGTACGTGATGGTGCGGACCCTCGAAGGGGACCTTGGGAAACTATGACCATGAACTGCAGGCTTTGTGTTGGAGGCTTTTGTCCTCCCCATGAGCTGCTAATTTGGGACAGATCTTCTCCTCTCTGTACCTGTTTGTGCTGTGGGAAGATTGCTGCACTCCTCAGGTTCATCCTTTGCTCCCTGCTCCTGAAATGAATCATGGCTTGAAAATCCCGCAGCTGCAGAACAGAGGAGGGAACAGCTGTGGACTCTGTCCACCCCAGCAGGGAGAGGGGCATCAGCTCCTGCCACCCCTGTTCTCCTGGGTCCTTTTATTCTGGAAATAAATAACACTGTGTGTTTGTAACCTCCCTCCTGTGTGTTGGGAGATGGCTGTTGCTGTGAGAAACATGGATGTGACATCTAAGACATGGCAGAGATGTGAATCTTCCCTGTCCCTCTGCATCCTGTTCCATCTCCTGTCCAAACCTTCCTCTGCCTGCACAGTGAGGGATGYGTGTGCTCCCAAAGGGTGCCCAAATTCTCGAGGTAGGGAGGGGACACCCCTCAACACTGGGCCCAGAGGTTTCTCAGGTGGCATGGAGCAGAGAGCAGAGCCAGCTGGGTGCACCCACAGTGGGGAGGGGACACCCACGCCAGACCCTGCAGACCCGGACACCTGCCGGGTGGGCGCTCTGCCAGGGYGGGACACAGTGATTAATGCTCTGATGGCAGCTAAGCCCCTCTGGAAACACGGTTTAATATCCGATCCAGGGAGATCTGCCGGCACCTGTGAACGTGCCTGCGGATTAGGGGCGGCTGCGCCACAATCATCCCTGGATACGGCCTCAGATTAAGGTATTTTTTCCAAAAGATTAGTCGGTATTAGGGGGCTGATGGGGACCTGCCCCCACTGCGGCCGCACTGGCATTTAGGATATTGGATGACATCCTCGGAGCCTTCGGGACCAGCAGTAATTCCACACCCTAATGAAATCGTGGCGCTAATCCGGGGGGGGGCCGCGGTGCCAGGAGGGTCCCCGGGACCCAGGGGTCCTTGCCACGGCTATGGCTCGCCCAGGTTGGTGATGGCCGCGCTGTAGATGAGGTCGGAGATGGAGCCCAGCGAGGTGGGGAGGCCCCGAGCGGGGCTGTGGGATCCCGGCGGCGGCAGAGCAGGGGCCGGGCCCGGGATGCCGCTGTCGGGGGGTGCCGCGGGGGGACCCGGCTCCCCGGGCGGTGGCAGCGGCGGTAGCGGCGGCGGCTCCGGCTTGGYGCTGCGGATCCTGCGGGCRCGRCGGTTCTGGAACCACACCTGGCACGGGCGAGGGGAACCGTGAGACACCGACAGTGGCCCGACAGGAGAGGGGACCCCGGCCTCGGGAGGCAAAGAGGGAGGGATGGAGGAGAGAATCCCGCCGGCGCTCACCTGGATCTTGGCCTCGGGCAGCTGGGTGAGCTCTGCYAGGCGCTCCCGGGTAGCGATGTCCGGGTAGGGCACGGCGGCGAAAGCCCGCTCCAGCTCCGATAGCTGCCCCCGGCTGAACGTGGTCCGCCGCCGCTTCCGCGGCCCCCCCGGGCAGGGGCAAGGGCAAGGGCAGGGGCACGGGCCCGGGCCGCCGCCTCCCCCCGCCGCCCGCTCGCCGCCCGGCCCGCCCGCCCCGTCGGGGAAGCGGAGCAGCGGCTGGGGGGCGCGGGAGGTGCCCGGGGCCGCGCTCATCCTGCCCGGCGCCTGCGGCCCCGCCGCCGGCCTGGCTTTTATCCCCCAGAGTCTCCCCCGGCAGGCTGGGACCGCCCCGAGCGGGCGGTGCTGTCCCCCCCCCCCAGCCCTTCCCAAGGGCTCCCGGGGCCGGTCCCAGCTCCGCACCCCCGACAGCCCCGACAGTCCCCGACTGACTCGGGGAGGGTCTCCCCCAGCATCCCCAGGACCAGTACCCCCACCAGCTGCTGGTACAAGCCTCCCCCGCGCCGCCGTCGAGGCACGGTGGGGCCCATGAGGATCCCAGGACCCGAAGACCCACCTGCCACCCGCCCCCTGCACCCTCTCCCCGGCTCCCCGCCCTCCCCCAGCTCGCCCCCCGCCGTGCGACCGCCGCTCTCCCACGGGGCTGGCAGCGGTCAATGTTTAACCGGAGCGGTGGTACCGGTTGTGCGGGGCAGCCGGGGCCGGCTGGCGGTGCCTCCTGCTGGGACCGGCCGGGCGCTGCGGGCACCCCGAGCACGGAGTGCTGGGGGGCGCATGGAACCAGAGGGGGAGCGGGGCGGTGACCCCCAGCCTGACCCCCGGCCCAGAACGCTCCCACGGGGCCGGGAGAGACCGTAAGTTGTTGGGGAGAGAGAGGGGACAGAGGCCCCCCCGTCCTGGAGTAGCAGGACTGGGCAGTGACTGCCCGACTGGTGCAGGTGGTGGGGGGGTAGCACCCCAAAAAGGCTGGGGGGGTGGGACTGGACAGGACTGTCCTTCTGCGGGGACACGGCGGGGACAGTGAGCTCTGTCCCCTGCCAGGCCTCAGGGCACGGTGCAGGTGGGAGGACGGTGCGAGCACAGCATGRCCTGGGCTCCCTCTACCCCAGCTTTTGGGGTCCCCGCGGGCAGACCCCCCAGCTGGGGGGCACCCACCATCCTGCTGCCCTCTGTTCCCCAAAGGAGCCTTGGAGAGGAGCGGGAGGGCCCCGTGGAGAGCAGAGAGACACGCCTGAGAGTGGTGCTAAGGTAAGGGGAGGCACAAAGAGCTCAGGGACGCGGCGGGAGCCTCTCTGCCTGGGGCAGGGCACGGCAGGGCTCCCCAGGGTCCCCATGCAGCCACACCTCTGTGTCCCTCTCTACCCCCCACCATTAGGGTCCGGCCACTGACCTCCACGGAGGCGCGGCGGGGTGACCGGCAAGTTGTGCACAGCCTCGGTGACTGCGCCGTGCACGTAAGTGCCACCTTCCCGCGGGTGTCGGGGTGGCCGCGGCACCCCCTGAGCTGCCGCTGTCCCCACGGCCAGGTAAGCGCGGCCAGGCACGATGCCACCTTCGGCTTCAGCGCCGTGTTCGACGCCGGTGCCTCGCAGGAGGCCGTGTTCGAAGGCAGCGGGATGAGGCAGCTGGTGGAGCTGGCCAKGGACGGGTGAGTCCTGGCGAGCCCCCGCGGACCCCAACCCTCCGGCGGCCCCAGGCCGGGCCTTTCCGGCGAGTTTGCACTGCCAGGACTGTGTCAGGAGGTGGCATCCCTGTGCCACCACCTGCGGCTGTGCCTGACGCTCAGCATCTTCCGCAGCTTCTCCTGCACCGTGTTTGCCTTCGGGCAGACGGGTTCAGGGAAGACCTACACCCTCATGGGACCCCTCGCCCAGGTACAGCGCTGTCCCCCTGACTTGATCCGGGTCGTGGGATGGGCTCTTTCCACCCTTCCCAGGGCTCTGGGAGCAGGTGGGTGCCCGATGTGCCCGCTCGCCATTCTGGCATCCCACAGAGCGAGACCCGGCCGGCGTCSCCGGCTCTGCTGGGGCTGATGCAGAGATCCTTCACCTGCCTGCTGGAGCAGAGCCGGAGCCGTGGCTCTGACCTGGCTCTCAGCGCTTCCTACCTGGAGATCTACAACGAACAGGTGAGTGCCTGCTCAGCCACCCCGTCCGGCCCTGCTGGCGCCCTGTGCCCCACTCCCCCGGTGCTTTTCCTTTGTCACATCCCCAGATCCGGGATCTGCTGAGCCCGGGGCCGCCGTGTGCCCTGCCCCTGCGCTGGAGCAAAACCCGCGGCTTCTACGTGGAGAACCAGCTCAGCGTGGAATTCGAGAGCCTGGAGGCCATCGTCAGCCTCCTCCTGCAAGGTGCTGAGACACAGGCACAGGGATGGGGCGTGTTCAGGGGGTGCTAGACCCGGTGTGGGGGGATTCAGCCCCGCAGATCATCCCCAGGGCTGGCGGGACTCTGATGGCAGCCAGAAGGAGCAGCTGGATGGGCAGTGGATGCTGTGGGATGTGGGGCAGCCATGTGGGGTGTCGTGCAATCAGCTCGTCCCTTGCAGGTTCCCAGAGGCGCCGGACCTCAGCACATGCCCTCAACAGGCACTCGAGCCGCAGCCATGCCCTGCTGACCATCCACATCCGCAGCCGAGCCGTGAGCGCACACCCTGCTCCGGGGGAGGGCTGGGGGGTCCCGGGGCTCAGCGTGGGGGTGCGAACAGCCCCACGCACGGGGGGTCATGCTCTCCTCAAGGATCATGGGTGGGGTTGGGGTGAGCGGCAGGAAGGCCTCTCTGAGACCCACGGGGAAGGGGCGACGGGGACCAAAGCATCATCCCCCACCCCATCGTGGGCTCTCCAGGCCAGTGCCTGCCCGAGCAGGCAGGGCACACTGTGCTTCGTGGACCTGGCCGGCAGCGAGCGGGTGAAGGAGACCGGCTCGAGCGGGGAGCTCTCCGTGGAGGCCAACAGCATCAACCGCAGCCTCCTGGCACTGGGTGAGAGCTGGGGGACCCGCCCTGGGAGCCCTGCTGGCCCTCAGCAGAGCCCTGTCACACCCTTTGTGGCTCATCCTCCTGCAGGACACTGCATCTCGCTGCTGGCCAAACCCCGAGGCAAGAGAACACACATCCCGTTCCGGGACAGCAAACTCACCAGGCTGCTGGCCCGCTCCCTGGGTGGCTCAGGCGTCACCCTGATGGTACGAGGGAGGCTGGGCAGGGGTCTCACCCCGCGGAGGGGAGGGCTGGAAAAGGATAGCGACCCTCTGAGTGAGAGTTCTCCTGCATTTCCTCCTCGTTGCCAGGTTGCCTGCATCTCCCCGTCCTCACACTGCCTCTCAGAGACGCTRAGCACACTGCATTACGCCAGCCGTGCCCGGAGGGTCACCACCAGACCGCTGGCCAACAGGGTATGGCAGACAYGGAGCCACTCCGAGCTCCTCTGCCCCGCTGCCGGGACCCCCTGACCCCCACTTTAACCACCCAMTCCTCTCAGGTGTCCCGGGAGAAGTTGCTGCAAACCTTGGAGCAAGAAATCCATGCTCTGCAGCTGGAAAACCTGTCCCTGCGGCAGCAGCTGTGCCTGCCCAGGGTGCCAGTGAGGAGCACGGAGGTGCCAGGGAACCCTCCAAAAGCGTGGTTGGGCGCGGGAGGCAGGTACGGCCCCGCAGGGCAGCTCCCACCAGAGGGAACCCCAGCCTGGCCCAGCCTCTACGGCCTCTTGAGGGACTTCGTGGTGGAGAACGAGCAGATGAGGTATGGGGRGCCTGTGTGGGACCCCTGAGCAGAGGATCAGGGGGCTCAGAGGGCAGCCAGAGCCCCTGGCTGGGCAGCACCCTGCACAGCCAGCCTCTCTCAGGGACTCCGTGGGGCTGGGCAGGGCTCCGAGGCTCTCCAGAGGCTGCCAATGCCCTGCTCTGCTCCTCACTGCTCCCCAGRCAGCCCCGTGTGTCCCCAGACCCCGCTGGTGACACCCACAGAGCCACCCGCAGCTCCTGTGACAGCCAGCCCCTGCTCCGGAGTGCCCGCAACCACCACGGACACCACGGCCACTCGGCCAGGCACCAGCGGCCGGACACGACACCCAGCTCTGTGCCCCGGCTGCCGGTGAGCGTGGGGGGTCTGGGGTCTGCAGCTCCCCTGTTTGATGCATGAACCCCTCACCCACTAATGCCCTCTCTTGCAGAAGCTCCCTCCTGCCTCCAGCCGCCCCCGCTGCCCAGGGTGCCCGCGGTGCTGCCCAGCTGATGCCAGCACGTCCCAGGTACAGCCCCGGGGGTCTCTTTGGAGGGGGTGGCACCGGGTGGCACAGCCACCTTGACCACTCTGCTCGCCCCCAGGTGCTGCCGGTCCCCCCCGAGGGCAGTGCTGCTGTTCTGCCACCCGGACAGGAGGACACGGCTCTGCCTGGCTCCCACCAGGCACACCAGAGGAAGYGGTGAGAGCCACTCCCCGGGCATCYGCTGCTGYTCAGGAACTCCCTGGAGTTTTGGGGGGTTGGTGGTTTGTCATGTCGGGGTTTGTCATGTGTCCTCACGGCAGGAGTCGCGGCAGGAGCAGGAGCCTGTCCCAGCAGCAGCCGCTGCACCGGGAGCTGCCGGGCCCGGAGCGCGCTCCCAGCCCCGAGGGAAGGGTCATCCCTTCGGCACCGCCCTGGCCGGGATTGCCGGAGCCCAGAGGTCAGCGGGGCAGGGGCAGGAGGCCAGGCAGGGCCTTGGGTGGGATCCCTCGGGGATGGGCACCCATCCCCAGCACGGCCACCCACACGTGAGGCTGTGGGCTGACCCTGGGGGAGATGGACACCTGACCCCGGTGTTCCTCACCAGCAGCTGCTGGCACCGTCCCTCTCCTCCCGTGGGAAGAGGCGCTGGACTGGCTGGCGGAGCAGATCTGAGTGACCACAGCCACGCCATGGAYGGTGCCAGCATTGGGGGTCTGGCACAGACCATGGGGACAGCCACAGCCAGCGGGGACACGGCAGCTCGGACCGCAAGGACCGCGCGGCACGTGGGACGGACAGTCGGACGGATGGACACACACACATGGAGCTCTCCGGCCTGCTCGCCTCTCACAGTTTATTTCTGTCTGGCCGGGGCTGTGCTGCCACCCCGGCGGCTCCRGGGTCCATCAGGTGCTCTCCTCCCCGGGCTGGGGGCAGTCCAGCCAGTACTGGGCGATGGAGCGGGGGTAGCGCGGCCGCACCAGGTCCACGCGCTTGGTGCGCAGGTTGACGCGGTAGTACTTGTCTGGAGGGAAAAGGATGTGGCTGTCACGACTGTCCCCAGCTCTGGGGACCTGCTGGCTCTCACTGCCAGCCCTGGGTGTCTTCCTGCTGCATCCCAGAGCTCGGGGATGTCACAAAGAGAGCTCTCCCAGTGCCCTGGCAGCCCTGGTCCCACATCATTCCCGGATCCTGCCACRCCAGACTCACCTCCCACAAAGAAGTAGACGCTCTGGAGCATCTCACACGTGGAGCCCGACAGCCCGTCGCTTTCAACCCCTGCCGAGTCGTGGTCGTTGTGCAGCCAGCTCCAGAATCCCAAATTCAGTGAGCGGTGGTTGTGGTTGTACCTCTTGCGCTGGCGGCGAGAYTTCCTCCTGCGGGGCTGGTGCGAGGCCACGTAGATCCTGCCGGCCATGGCGGCGTCCAGCCGGCCGGGCACCCCCCGCCAGTCCCGGCTGATGTACCAYGGGCCGTTCGCCCCGGCTGCAGGAGGAGCGGGGGATGAGTGAGAGGGGCAGCAAAGTGTGGGGTGAGTGAGCCCAGCCCCACAGACAGCCCCCAGACCCCCAGGAATGCTCCAAAGGATCCCAGCCTGGATTAGATGTGTGACAGTGCCACAGGCAGAGCCAGGAGCAGCCCACACCCCACTCTTGGCTGGGATCAGCCCTGTCCTGCTGAGCCACTTTGTCCCCCTCTCCATCTTTCATCACCCCTGCCCAGGGCTGGGGTTTTCCTGTGGCATCTCCAGCRATAATAAACAGTCCCCAGCAGTGCCACTAGGGTGTGAGGTGGCTGGTGATGGGCTCAGTAGGGTGTGAGGGTGGGGATTTGGGATGCTGTGGGGGATGCAGGACACCACAGCTCATCCTGCCTGCCCGTGCTCCCAGGCATCGCTCCCTCCTCCCCGGTGCCCGCTTCCCCCTAGGCTGGCCCGGCCCTTACGCATCCTGCTGCCGAAGAGGAGCTGGAAAACATCCTCCCAGCTGTCCCTGTTCATGAAGGCGTAGTGTTTGAACACCGTRGAGGGCGAGGACTTCTCGCAGTCGGCCTGCGTGGGCTGCTGGGCAAAGTCGTAGGACCAGTAGTACTTGTCTGGGAGAGGACGAGCGGGGTTTTAGTGGGGGACAAACACCCRAGGGGTGTCCTGCCTGTGCCCAGCGGTGCCAGGCTCTGCCAGGMGCTGGGGGGCTGCCCCCCTTACCCTTGAAGAAATAAACCCTCTCGTTGCCGTGGTAGCTGTGCGCGGGGAGGGCGAACGCCGCGTCCACGTTGTCCGGGATGCCCTCGAAGCCCTCGGAGATGTCCCGTGGGTAGCCGGGGTCCAGGGCTCCGTCATCAAAGCGCCAGTACTGGGTGCCCTGGGGGGTGGGGGACAGAGGGGGGTCACGGGTGCAGCATCCCCCAGCCACGAGTCTGGGAGGAGTGAGCAGAGAGACCCCAAACAGCTACAGGGATTTAGGGGCATCTGGCAAACACTGTTGCATAGAAAGTGCCAGAAGGGGATATAGGGCAGGTTGGGGGGCTGTGCTGGCCACTCTGGGCGTACCCCCAGCCCTGCAGCCCACCTTGAAGAGGTAAGTCTTGCCCTGGCAGTTGATGCGTGTGAAGGCTGCRTCGATGGGGCCCTCGATGCCCCAGACATCGCTGATGAGCTTGGGGTAGCCGGGCCTCACGCTGGTCTTGTCCAGCTCATAAAAATACTTCCCTGGGGAGAGAGGGGATGTAGGAGAAGCAGCAGGGACTGCAGATGGGGGGACAGYAGGGCAGTGTGTCCCACGTGCCCGGGGAAGGTCCCAAAAGTACCTCGGAAAGCGTAAAGGGAACCGTTCTTCAGGTCGGTGAAGGCGTCAAAAGGTTTCCCACTGCACAGCTCCTCTGGCTCCTCAGACCCATCCGGGGTGGGTTTGGGCAGCTCTGGCAGCGTCTCCTCAGGGTTTGGCTTGCTCTCTGGTGTGGTGTCCACCAGCACCGGGGGCGTGGGCAGCTCTGTGGGGTCTGCCACGGGCGCCTCCTCCGTGGCAATGTCGACAGTGAGGTTGTAGTCCAGGTAGTCGTCCTCGGGCAGGGCAAAAACATCTCCCCGGGTCACTGAGGGAGGGAGAAGGTCCCACTGGGGTTGAGGGCAGGAGGTGCTCCCTCCCAGGCAGTACAGGTTCATGGAATCATGGAATTGTTGAGGTTGGAAAAGCCCTCTAAGATCACCRAGTCTRATTTAACCCAGCACCGCCAGCACTAAACCGTGTCCCCAAGTGCCACAACTGCACATTTTTRGAGCACTTYCCAGGGATGGTGATTCCACTGCTCCCATGCCCAACCACCTTTCCAGTGAAGGCATTTTCCCCAGTCCATCCAATTAGCCCAGATCCCACGCTGCAGATGCTGTGAGCCAGCTCCCAAAACCCCCACGTGCTGCAGCAAACCCCGGTGCTGATCCACTCTGCAAACACGGGTGGGTGCAGAGCTGACCCAGCACAGATCCTTGGAGCCCCACGGTGTTGGGGCAGCCTGTGCAGAGCCCTGGCCAGCAGGGTGGCCGTGGGGACAGTACCTTTGGCTTTGCAGACGGTGGAGTAGTCACTGCAGCAGCTCTGGTAGTACACGCACAGGGTGTCGCACTGGCACTTGCGCCCTGCGTCGAAGCCTTCCTCACAGCGGCCCTCACACGAGTCTGCAACAGCCACCCCATGGCTCAGGAGGGGTCATGTGGGGCAGGCAGTGGGGCCCTCGCCTCCCCCCAGCCCAGCTCCAAGGGATGGAAATGAACTTGGGGGTGTCCTGGTTGGGGGTACCCCACATTTTCACAGTCAGCTCCATCACCAGGGTTTACAGTGGCTCCTGGCCCTGCTCCCACCCCGGTCCTGCTGGGATGGGAGCCACAGACTGGGCTGTGCCATGATCCCAGCTCCAAGCTGGGGTGGCCAGGGATTTTCCAAGGCACCATCAACCCCCATGTGCTGCCCATTTGCTTTCTCCCATCCTCAAGGTACAGCCACTGCTGACCATCACCACCATCCCCTCCCTCCCCTCCCCATCCTGCCCAGCCCCTCCACCCACCCAGGAGCCCCAGCTGCTCCATCCCCACAGCACCTGGCATGGCCAAGGCTCACCTTCTGCAGCATGGGTGGTGGCAAGCAGGGCCAGCACGAGGGCAGGGAAGAGCAGCCCCATCCTGGGTGTTCGGGAGCGCAGCTCTCCTCCGACTGAGCGCCCCGGAGCGCGGCAAAGCCCCAGCGTCCACTGTTTGCTCAGCCTGCCCCGGCGGGAGAGAGCAAACAGCTCAAGGTCAGTACCGGGAAAAAGGGGCAGAGATGATCCCCCACCCAGCCTGCCCCACAGCCCTGGGGTGTTTGGGGGGGACAGGGGCTCCCCACGCTTGCAGGAGCCCCGGTGAAGACTGGACACTGCTCCAAGAGTGGGGAGGAACAGCAGGCCAGAGTCAGGAAGCATTTTGAGGTCCTGCCGTACTGATTTCATAACAATCCTCACAGTGTTAAAGCCCCCAGCTGCTCTCCAGCCTGGCCTTGGCAAGACAAAAACCCAAAGGAAACGGGATGGGGCAGCGATGCTCAGGGAAAACTCCCGGGTTTATATTTGCCCAAAACTGCACCATTTTGGAGAGATTTTTCTTGGGATTTCAGCTTTCTCAACATCAAGATCTAGGTAGCCACAAAGCCTGGTGGCTCGGGATGGGGCAGGTGCCATCTCTGTGCCTGGGGACCAGAGGTGAGGGCCGGGGGCAGGAGCCCTCTGCACTTTCACTGCAGAAGGCAAACAAAAGCCTGTGTATTTTGCTCCCGTCATTCCCTTTCCAGCCAATCTTTTCGGTTACTAATTAATGCCGACTCAGCTCTTTCGGCGGCTCCTGATAACTCTGGGATGTTTGTTTAGTCGGGGGCAAGGAGCGAACGCCGCACGAGGCTGCAGCGATCCTGTCCCTTCTGCAGCGATCCTGTCCCTTCTGCAGACAGGAGATCCGTGGGGTCTGTCCCCACCCTCGGGCAGCAGCGGTGGGCTTTAAATGATGCAGGATTTGGGAGGAGAGGAACCCAAGGATGCCCACTTCTCCAGGGGTCCAGCTCAGACTCAGGCAGTTCCTGGCATCATCTGCTCCCACCCTTGCAGGAAGAGCTTTATTTGGATTTGAGACAGGCATTTTTCCACCTGGAAGCCCTGGGGAGCTGAGGGCAGGATTTCTGAATTTCTGCAGCCCTCACTCCATCCCTTGTCCTCTGGCCTCGGCCGTGGCAGGGCTGGCGTTGTCCCCAAGTGCCAGCACCGGCTCCATCCCATCCCTGCTGCACCAGTCCCGGGGGAAAAGAGCCCTGGGAGGCTCTGGGAGATGAGGGTTGGGCATTGTTTGAGCTGCTTTTGCTGATCRGCTAAGACAAAGCTCCCTCCTGCTGCTCCAGGCTCCCACAGACCCACGGAGGCTCAGCGAGCCCTTCCCTGCCAGCTGGAGATCCCAGGAGARGGCTCGGMTGGATAAAGGGGCCCTGGGGAGCTCCTGCAGCCAAGGGCTGAGCAAAGTCCGTGAGGAGAACTCAGGGGATGGGATTGATCCCCCAGGACAAGGCTGGGGACCGCTGCTGCTCTGAAAATCCCTCCCGAAAAGCAAAGCAGAGCAAAACTAAACGCAAAGTAAAGCAAACTCAGCTCTCTGGGCTAGTCAGGACAAGCCTGAGGGAATGGTTTGAATTCTGCTGCCCCCGGGCTGCAAAACCTTCTGCTGCTCTACACTGCAACAGCCCATGTCCTTCCCCCAATTAATAATAATTTATCAGGAAAATCCTCACCGGTTCAGTGCCGAGTTTTCCCGCAGTTCTGTGCTACTTGGGATGCCTTCTCTGCCGTCCTGTCCCTTTCCTCGCTCTGTCCCTTCGTAGTGGATTCAGAGAGGATTAAGAGCGACTCTGTCACATCCAAACATCAACTCGAATTTAAGTCTCAGGCTGACCTGGCAACAACCTGGGTTTGGAGCCAAGGACTTAAGCTGCTCCTCCCAGCACATCCGAGAAATGCCCAAAGCGTTTAAACATTTCTGCCCTGAGCACGTCTGGCCTGGAAAAAAGAAAACAAAAGAGGCCCAGGCTGCCCCTGCTCTTTCTTTTATCATGCAAATCCAAAGCCCACCCAGAAGAGCCGCTCTGAATTCCCACCGAGCGGTGGGTATTTGCCCCCTGCTGATACCAAACGGGTTCAAAACGCTGTGCCGGGGTGGTCGCAGCCTCACCGTGACCACCACGGTGCCTGGTCCTCTTTACCTCCACCCTGTGCCCCCTCCCTGCTCACAGAGTGACCTGAAGTGCTGCAAAACCAGCGTGGGGGTCCCTGCCCGCCGTGGAAGTGACACCACAGAGCAGCTCGGGCACGGCGGGGGGACCTGGGCCAAGGGGACAGCTCAGGATGCACAGGGAGGGCTGTGGGATCGCAGAATGTTTTGGGTTGGAAGAGAAGAATGTGTGTTTCCAAACACCTTCCACTATCCCAGGCTGCTCCAAGCCCCTCCAGCCTGGCCTTGGRCACTTCCAGGGTTGGGACATCCACAGCTTCCCTGGGCAAGTTGTGCCAGTGTCCTACCATTCCACAGGTAAAAAATTCCTCCCAATATCTAATCTAAATCTCTCCTCTTTTATTTCAAAACCCCTTGCGATAGATAGATAGATAGATAGATAGATAGATAGATAGATAGATAGATAGATAGACAGATAGATGGATGATAGATAGATAGATAGATAGATAGATAGATAGATAGATAGATAGATAGATAGATAGATAGATAGATATCACTATCTACTCGTGTAAAAAGTCACTTTCCCTTTTTTTTTCCATAAGCACCGAAAGGCCACAATCAGAGAATCACAGAATTTAGGCTGGAAAAGCACTCTAAGCCCGACTCCAGCCCTGCCAAGCCCCACCAGCGAGCCATGCCCCAAGCGCCACATCCACGCTTTTCTGTTAAACCCTTCCGGGGTCGCAGGCAGGTGATGTCCGGGGGGATCTGCAGCGGGAGGGGGCTGCAGCTGCCGGCACCGAGCCCCTCCTCGCAGAGGCGGCGCCTGCGCCCGGTGACATCAGCCCCGGGCCCCGGGATGCTGAGCCCGGCTCGGGGAAGGCGGATCCCGCTCCGCTCGCAGCTCCGCATCCCGACAGGGCGGAGGGGCCAGCGGGGCGCATCCCCCCATCCCGTGCCCCCCGCCCGGCCACCCGCATCCCCGCGGGCGCCGAGGGGAGCGGGGATGCCGCGGTAGCAGCCGCCGATGCTCGCCCTGCTGCTGTCGCTGCACACCCTGGGCCGGTCCCTGGCCATGGCGAGCGCGGAGCGGCTGGCGGTGCCCGAGTGTGTGAGCCGGGCGAGCGGCTGGGCGAGCGGGGGCAGCGGCCCGGGGCACGACGGGGTCTCCCCCGGGGTGGGCACCGAGGTGCGGGAGGCGCTGGAGCGGGTCCTGCCCGTGCTCCGCCGCTCCATCGCCCACGCCACGCAGGCGGCCACCCCCGAGGGGCTGCGGGCAGCCCTGTCCGAGGTGTTCCGGCTGGTGGAGGAGGCCTGGGCCATGCCGGCCGTGGGCAGGGACGTGGCCAAGGTGCTGTGCGATGTGATCCGCCTGGAGGGGGGCCTGGACCTGCTGCTGCACCTGCTCTACACCGCCGAGCTGGAGGTCAAGTGCCAGGCGGGGAAACTCCTGGAGCAGATCCTGGTGGCAGAAAACCGGTGAGTGTGTGAAGAGCCCCCCACCCTGGCGGGCACAGCCCTTCCCAGCGCCCCGGGCACCGCCACAATGGGTTCAAAGGGACATTAAAGCCCTCAGCTCAACTCTCAGCCACGGGCAGGGACACCTCCCAAAGTCCAAGTTGCTTCAAGCTCCATCCAACCTGGCCTCCCCCATCACAGCCTCCAAATTTCCCTGATCTGGGTGCTCCTGGTGCACGATTCCCCTCGGATCCTCACACTTGTGCAGTGGGTCCCTGACTCACGCCCAGGCAATGACCACGAGCTGCTGCTCCCTTCCCCAGCAGCAGGAGGGAGGAGAACCAGCCCCAGCTCTGGGATGCTGAGGAGAACTGGGGTGTCCTCCTGAGCCCCCTTCAGCCGGCTGAGCTGAGTCAGTTTGGCTGAGCCAGAGCACCTGACCCAAAAAGCACAAGATGTGGCTCCCCTTTAGCCATAACTGCAGCAGGAAGAGGAGGAGGAGGAGGAGGAGGAGGACAAAGCCACTTCCCAGAGCCTTCCTGCTGCTAACCAGGGCTGCAATGAGGCCGTAAGGAGGGGTCAGCTGGTCAGCAGCCCTCATCCCCTAGCTCAGATCCGGGACAGGTGAGAGGTGCTGGGATGTCTGTGTCAGAGCACAATGGGATTGGCAGCGTGTGTGTGTGTGTTCCTGAGTGTGTGTGTGTGTGTTCCTGAGTGTGTGTTGTGTGTGCACACGTGGCACCCGACACATCCAAATCACCCGCGCACAGCTCACCCTGCCAGCACCCCAAACTCCCCCTGTCAGCTGCACTCCCCCCTCGGAGCCCCCCAGCCCTGCTGAGCCCTGCCAGGGCTCTGGGCAGCACTCAGAGGGGCCTGGCCAAAGCGTTGTTCCGGCTTCCTGGGGCATGTCCCTCACTGAAGGTTGGGGACTCATTGCCCAGGCCTTGCTGCAGGCAAAAATAAGCGGCAGCTAAATCAGGAAAGCCCATTAGGGTGGAATTTAATCCCAGGAAGCATCACTGGCACCGTCTGCATTCGGCACTCGGCTTCTTAGCATGGGAAAGGGTTCGCTGGAGTTGCTGTCTCCACTCCAGGGGCAGCTCATGGAGTGTTGGAGCTTCCAACAACTTCTGAGCCACCACAGGGAGGTGTGGGGTGTGGGGTRTGGGGTTCCCTGTGGGGTSCCAGCCTCTCACTCACAGAACTCCCCCAGTCTGTGGGGTGTTTGGCTGGGAGCTGGCCAGGTCCTGGCTCCATCTGCAGCTGCAGGGACCTGTTGGGGCCGTGTTTGTCATCCAGCTCCACGGCTGAGCCCGGGCTTGCAGCCAGACCCAGGCTCAGGGACTTTTTTTTAATTTTTTTCTTTCCCCAGGGCTCTCCACAACATTTCCTGTCAAACCCACCCCAAGGTCAGTGAGAGCCCTGTGGGTCACAGGCTTCCCAGAAATGTCCTTCCTGCCTGCCAGCATAGAGGCTGGCGTGCCATCACCCCACTGTCGCTGGGGACCGAGCGTGCCACCGCCCTCACGAGCAGTGGGGCACGGGGCACTGGTACCAGGGCTGCCTCACAAACTCCATCACGGCACCAAATGGCCACTGCTGAGGGCAGGAATGCTCAGRCAGCACAGGAAAGCTSCTGGCAGCACAGCCAAGAGCTCATCTCAGAGGGTGGTGAGGCTGCCCCATCCCTGGCAGTGTCCAAAGCCAGGCTGGATGGGGCTTGGAGCARCCTGGGCYAGTGGAAGCTGTCCCTGCCTGTGGCAAGGCGTTGGACCTGGGTGAGTTTTTAGGTCCCTTCCAACCCAAACCATTCCATGATCCTGCTTTCCCCCTTCCCCACTGTGTTTTCAAGGCACAGCCCCATTCAGGGGTCATTTTAAGCACAGGGGTCCCAAGGCCAGAGCCATTTCCAGCCCTGCATTCACTGCTTGATTGCCTTGAATGTCCTACTCCAGCATGAGGGCATCCAGCGAGGGGATCCTGGGCTGTGCAGCACTGGGGGGGAGGGGGATGTGTCGCTGCTGGCTAAACAGCGACATAAAATAATAGATACAAAACACACAAAAGTAGGTGAAAAAAAAAAGAGAGAAAGAAGGAAGGAAGAACTTTATTGTGGGACAAGCCTCTTTTATCTACTTTAGCAACTAAAGTATACATTTGTGTCGAACATACATTGGTTAAGAGATAACTGTTTAATTAGTAATCAGAACATAATTGGTGAGTTTGCAAAAGCTACAGTATTAGTAATGTTTATAATTTCTAGCTACCTGCATTATCAATTTTATACTCTAATCTCCTTTTCTCAACAGTAGCTAAAGATGCGGCATTCTTCTTCTTCTATGTAGGTTGTTAACACTCCCTTTCTTTTCCCAGGACTCAGTCATACACAATAATTGGCTGAGTTTCAGATTCAGGGCTTGTGGGGCCACCTTTTCCCCCACAGGGGGAAAACCATCCCCTGTCCTGTCTCATCACAGCTCTTCCATCAGGTTCTTCCAGCAGCAGCCTGGTGCATATTGTGTCCCACAGGGAGTTCTCCTGGGACAAAAGGCACCAAGGCATTTGGCAGTTCACACTGGTCATTGTCCTCACTCCCTGCACGTCCACCTCACCCTCCTCTCCTCCCCGCAGGGACCGGCTCGCCCGGGTCGGTCTGGGCGTCATCCTCAACTTGGCCAAGGAGCGGGACATCCCTCAGCTTGCCCGGAGCCTCTCGGGCATCCTGGAGCACATGTTCAAACACACGGAGGAGACCTGCTCGCAGCTCATCTCCGACGGGGGCCTGGACACCGTGCTGTACTGGTGCCGCTGGACAGACCCCGCCGTGCTGCGCCACTGCGCCATGGCCCTGGCCAACTGCGCCATGTACGGTGGCCACGCCAACCAGCGCCTGATGATCGAGAAGAAAGCGGCCGAGTGGCTTTTCCCGCTGGTGTTCTCCAGGGACGACGAGCTGATCCGGCTGCACGCCTGCCTGGCCATCACCGTGCTGGCCACCAACAAGGAGATTGAGAAGGAGGTGGAGCGCTCGGGCACGCTGGCGCTGGTGGAGCCCTTCATTGCCTCGCTGGACCCGGAGCGCTTCGCCCGCGAGATGCTGGGCAGCAGCGACAACGTCCAGGGCCGGACGGCGCAGGATCTGCAGCGCCTGGTGCCGCTGCTGGACAGCTCCCGGCTGGAGGCTCAGTGCATCGCCGCCTTCTACCTCTGCACCGAGGCCACCATCAAAGCCACACAGAAGAAAACACAGGTAAAGGGTAGGTTGGCCTGGAGGAAGGTGGTGCTGAAGGGAAGGGGAGCCACGGGCGCGTTTTGGTGTCTTTTGTGAGCTCACCACTTTTCTCCTCACCTGATTGTTGGGAGGAGGATGAGGGAAAGCAAAGTGACGCCTCCTCCCTTGGTGTCCCCAGATCTTCAGTGAGATTGGGGCGACGCAGAGCCTGAAGAGGATTGTGTGCTACTCCACCAGCAGCACCACCTCCTCACTAGCCAAAAAGGTGCTGCGCCTGATAGGGGAGGAGGTTCCTCGGCGCATCCTGCCCACCGTTCCCAACTGGAAGTCCTGCGAGGTGCAGACATGGCTGCAGCAGATCGGGTTCAACAAATACTGCCAGAGATTCCTGGTAGGGCTGCGTGCCCTGGGGAGGGTCACCTGGGTGGACACCTCTGTCCCATCTTGCAGCAGAGGTGTAAGCATCTCACTTGGGGACCTTTCCAGCCCGGATTTCTCTTGGCAGGATCACCAGGTTGATGGGGACATTCTCCTGAGGTTGACAGAGCAGGAGCTGCAGAAGGATTTGGGGATGGACTCCAGCATCACTCGGAAAAGGTGGGACCACCAGCAGGGCACACTGGACTCTCTCACGGCCATCACTGCAGGGGCAGAGCCAGGGACGAGGTCTCTGCCCTCCCCTTCCTGCAAAAACAAGGATGGAGATCCTCCAAATGCAAAACCTGGACTGCCAGGGCTTTTCCACTGCACTTGKCAGCCCCAGAGGGATTTCTGAAATCCCAGCACATGKCAGAGGGGTGGGATGGGGCAAGGCACAGGGCACAGGGCAGGTGGGATCCTACAAGTCACACAGAAAGGTGGGAACTCACCCTTAGCTTGGGACACAGAGGTGCAAGGAGCTGCTGTTCCTCTGTTCCCTGTCCCTGCAGCTCATCCCTCACCCCAGCACGGAGCTGCACTCCCTCCTGAGCAGACAGAAGCTGTGCAGCTCCCCCATGTCTCTGAGTGCTGCCCTCCACTCCGCTTTTCCCCACCTCCACATATCTCCACCAGGTTCTTCCGCGAGCTGACGGAGCTCAAGACCTTCGCCGACTACTCCACGTGTGACCGCAGCAACCTGGCCGACTGGCTGGGGGGCATCGACCCCAAATTCCGGCAGTACACCTACAACCTGCTCACCTGCGGCATCGACCGCAACTTCCTGCACCGCGTCACGGAGCAGCAGCTGCAGGACGACTGCCACGTCCACACCGGCTTCCACCGCGTCCGCATCCTCACCGCGGCCAGGGGTGGGTCCTGGTGGGGATGGAGGGGCGCTCAGGGGTGTTTGGGGTGAGCTGGTGGGTGGTTTTTAACACCTGGAGGGTTTTTTTGTGCTGCCCAGAGACGCTTCACTCCCCCATCACGCTGCAAACGGCGTCCAATGGCACCGATGTGTTCATCAGCTACCGCCGGAGCACCGGCTCGCAGCTGGCCAGGTGAGTCCTGCAGGAAATGGTGATGCCCAGAGGGGTCAGTTGTGGGGAGAAATGTGGAATGGGGAGGAGGGAGAGTCTGCCAAAAGCTGCAGGAAAAACGGGGACAGCACGTGGCATAACCTGTACGGTGGATGGGGTGATTCTCTGTCCTGGCACTGTCCCCCTGTCCCTCTGGGGCACTGACTGACCCTTTCCTCATGCTTGTGGGGGAGTCAATGTCAGCTCCTCGTGTTCTGGGCTGGAGCTGGCACCTCATTCCCCTCTCCCCTGTCTCAGCCCACGCTGTGGGACAGCCCGTGAAGCCTCTTCTCACAGTGCTGTCCCCTCTTGCCACCAGCCTGCTGAAGGTGCACCTGCAGCTCCACGGCTTCAGCGTGTTCATCGACGTGGAGAAGCTGGAGGCGGGGAAATTCGAGGACAAGCTGATCCAGAGCGTCCTGAGCGCACGGAACTTTGTGCTGGTCCTCTCGCCCCACGCGCTGGATAAATGCATGGAGGACCCCGAGTGCAAGGACTGGGTGCACAAGGTGAGAGATGCCACCAGGTGGGAGCTGTGGGGACATCGGGGTGATGCCTAAATCTGGTTTACCTGAAACAAAGGCTGGACAAAATTCAGAAAATAAAAAGCAGGGGCTTTTCAAATTTATTTCAGGGCTTTCAGGTACATTCCGGGCAGTCCCAGCCCACCAGGGGCTACACCCAGAATGAACCATTGGTCACACATTTTTCGTTCTTCATAAGTTTTATCCATTTGCACATTGGGGGGTGAATTCTCCAATTGCAGCTGCAGCCAATGCAGTCATTGACTCCAAGTTTGCTCCCCCCGATTCTCTGTTGTTTCCATCTCTTGGGGCCTGGCACAGTGAGGTGTCCTTGAGTTTGGGGGCTGCAGAGGAATTGTTTTGTGTAAAAATGGGAGAGCAGTAGTTTGGAACTGTAGTTTAGCACTGTATTTGGAGTCTGGAGTTATCCACTAAAGAATTCCAAGGTTACAGAGACATGAAAAATACAGAAGCTAAAATCCCAATGCATCAGGAGCAAGAGGGAGTTGGTGATGGGCTGACACAGCCCACGAGCACCTGAACGTTCTGTCCCTGCAGGAGATTGTGACA
>NW_026623746.1:394763-485933 GCF_030028575.1 Malurus melanocephalus | reverse complement strand
TCCCATTTCCACAGTAGCTGTGAATGCCCTGAAAATTCTTTCCACATGACCTATAAATTAGCATTCTCTTTTAATTTACAAATACTATGAGCTATTCTGAATGTTTGTGAGTCTTTTCTAACGTCCTTTACTATTTAGTGAGAAATTCTCTATGCTCACTTCAGTGTCATGGCATTTGATGCTATTATTTACAGGAAGTGAATGCTTTTGACAATTGCAGTTGTAATTTTGGCTTCTTTTTCAAAGCTGTCAAACCTAGAATGCATGCCTGATGACACAGATTGAGGACATTCTAGGGAGACTTTCATTCCAGTGCCCGTGATATGCCTGTTTAGAACATAAGGAATACATATATACATTTAAAAAGAGAGTTGACAACTAAGCCATGTGCCAGAAAGATGGATCTTAACTTTGGTCACATGGACAGAGAAGAACTTGYAGTAGATAACTGATCTCTGAAGTCAATTTTATTGAATTAGAAATAAGAAAGGTTAGAAATGGTCTTTATCTATGTGATTGTCGGATCAGACTGGACTACACAGATTAATGTTACCTTAGTGGCAGAAATTGCTGTGGTCTGTGTTTGGTGCAGCTTTGTCACCCTCTAGTGCTCGTATAAAAAAGTTGACAAGCCTTCTATTAATCCCCGTAAACTTTTAGCTTCAAGGTTTTTTTAAGGAAGAAGAATTTTTAGAAAAAAAAGCTGAGTGCAGGCCAGTCATTTGCCAGCAGTAGCACAAGAAATTTTTAACTGATGTGGGATCTAAATCCTGATTCTTCRGCTACAGTTTTAATTTCTGAACCAGGCTTTCATCATGATTTAACTTATTGAATTGAGTTTCTGAAACTTGATATGCTAAAAACTGAAGAAACAATGAGATTTGTTGTGGTACATCTTTTTGTGAAACACCCAAGAAAGATGGGATTCCTTCTTTCTTTCATTGTATGCTTTATGKAAGTTTTGATAACAGTTTTCCTTTGTTTAATTTCACTTAAGATGTTCAGTTCATTTATTCACTATGTCTTTATTAGTATATTAGCTTCAATCAACTTCAGATTCTCCCCCAGCAGATAGAAAAACTTCAGTCACTGAGAGAATTAAACATAAGAAGAAATAATCTCCATATGTGGCCAGATGCTAAGCTACTAGTCTTCATTTCTTYGATGTAAGAAATGAGGAAAGCTGCTCAAAAAGAACGGATTCTTTATTGTTTCTGCTGTTTYCCATCAGTCAGGACTGTTTCCCAGCTGGCTGAGTTGAGCTGAGCACTGAGAATCTGCAGTGRTTCTCCAAAGCAGCTCCCGGAGAGGGGTCAGTACTGAGATATTTTTTCTGCAACCTGCTGGTGGTGACAAACCTTCAGTTTTACCAGCCTTGTATCTTCGCTTCCAAAAGTAGCTGGGAGAGATGGATGACTTGAACAGTGTATTTATTGCTAGGAAAGTATTTGCAGGACAGGCCYGCTTTAATGGCGAGTAAGTAAATTGAAATCTGGGCAGGTGATAAAAATAATCGTTGCAACTTATAGRGCAACACAAGCAGGGCAAAGTGAAGTGACATAATACAGATCACTGTGCCAGCAGAAAACCTCAAATGAGCAGATTTCTTGAAAACTACAAGGACAGTGTTCTTCAGATACACCAAACGAAATACTGGGAAATATCATTGTTTCCAAGAGATAATTCTGTAAGTATTAAAAAAATAATAAATTACACAGATGGATAAGGGAATCACCTTTCTCTCTGCTGACTGCTGCCTCCTGAAAAGCCAGTGCATTTATCTGGCATTTCCTGTGGCTCTGTCCAGGTGGAGATTGCTGACCCTGCAGTGATTCCCTCTCTGCTCTTGAACATGTTCAATGGCACTTGTGATTGCTTCAAGGGGGGCTCTCTCTCGTGCGGTGTGCTCTGCATTCCCTGTATTCTCATTCCCAACTGTTTTGCTTTTGTAACTTCTGCAGTTTTGCAGCAGAACTCTGCAAGTGCCATTTCGTGTTGGGTTTTTTTCTTTTCTCCTTCCATATTTTCTTGTTGGGAAACTGATCCCTCACTAAATCTGTCAAAACCTGCTCTCTTCCACGGACTTTTATTTTTGTTTTTTTTCTGCAGCAGGGATGTTTCCACCGAGCAGCATTGCTGTAGTGTCAGCACTCAGCCTTAGTTTACACTGCTCTTAGCAATCAGTATGTGTGCTTCAATTCCTGGGCAGGAAAGTATCAGCTCCAGGAAAGAGAAAAAAAAAAGGTATTTTTTTTTGCTCAGGTTTCTTTTTTGGTCATTGACTTGTTCTTGTTTGGAGGCTGAAATTGCCCAGCCCAAGCTCTGAAGGATGAAGCACAGAGAGGACCCCTCAGCAGTGTCTGTGCTGCTGCAGTTCCTCACATGAGGTGTCCCAGGCTGTTTATTTCTGTGGACAGCCACCATTATTCGCTGCCCACTAACCAAAATGTGCTCCCATGGTAAATCCCTGGGTTTATTGAGTGGAAGTTGCTGTAGAATTATTCCTCCCAGTAGCAGCTTGTGTTAACACCCAGGCTCACTCAATACCTGAGTCATGGCAGTCTTTATTTCCAGGGATAACCTCACTCCATGCACACACGTGCTCAGTTTAGGGCTCTTATTTACACCCCCAGGACACAGCCACTAACGGTGCCATTATGTTCACCACTTTGGTGGGGTTTTTTAAAGCTTACTGAGCACGCATGAGCTGCTAATTGAATGGATTTTCATCAGTGCAGAAAGTAACACCCACCTCTCTCAGAGGCCCCTGCCTGCTGGATTTCCACCTTCCACACCAAGCCAGTCTAATGTTAGCAACRCTTGGAACAAAGCTGTAAGAATTACTTTTAATGTTGAACACATTGAACTCCCTTCCCATCTCTCGAGTCTTGAACATAACTCAAAAATTTATTTTCAAAGGAAAATATTTCAAACTTATTTTTAATGTGTTATTGAGCAGAGATGAGACCTAAACATGTGAACTTGAAAAAGGGAAAGCCACGAATGAAAAAGAAAAGGCATTTTACACTGAAGAACGTGGGCAATCTGCCCTGTGGCTGTCACAGTGCTGGAAATCAGCGTCTCTGGCAGTTTCTAGAGAAAAATGTGTCTCTGAACCACAGCCCCCTGACCAACAGTCTCTCTTTTGACTTCACTGGACCTTGGAAAATGCTCTGGGTGARGGACAAATCGTGGTGAATTTTTACATGCCTCCTCTAAATGGTAATACTAAGGTGAGATGATGTGGAATTTGTTTTTATGGAAATAGTTTAAAATCTTTTAGGAACACATTTTATAAAGTTTTTTTTTTTTGTAAAACCCCACAGGAGCTGATTTAGTAAAACGATGCCAAGTCAGAGGCTTGTAAAACCAACTGGATAAATGCTATTCCATATGCACGTGTGCCTGTACTCACCTGTGCATACAAATCCTGTACAGGCATATCAAAGACRGTGCCTGTAAAATTTTTATGTAGATTGTTCTTTGAGGTGATCAAAGATCATAAAATTCAGCAGATTTCTACATGACATTTGGGAACAGCTGTACCTCCCTTATTCCCACACCTCTGGAGCTGATGCCTGGCCATTTAAAGGGCTCACTCCACCAAAAGTGGCAGCTGCTCCTCTGCTGCAAMCAGGAATACTATTCCTGAATTGTCTCCAATTTTATTGTTGTTGTCCAAACTCTCATACAGAACAGTTATATCCTACAAAAATAAACTCTTATTTTRGTGTCCTTCAAAACTTGATTTATGATTACAGYGTTGCAAATTGATTACAAGGTTTACTTAATATAATATAGGAATGTTTATATAAATAGTGATGCAAGAATCACATTTATTTGCTCCGGTAAATGAAATTAATTTTGCATAATACGAAATAATTTATCTTCTCAATGTCTCACTAACATTTTGACAAACACATTATATGATTTGAACTTATGTAGAAAAGCTTTCCACCATTCTGATTCCCTCTAAAGGCAGGAACACTCACATCARGAAACCTGTCAATCTGAGCTCACATTGTTGTGAATTAACTGTGAAATAGGAAAAGCCTTTTGATGCAGATACACAAGTGACTGGAACATCCAAAAGCCAACCCCACAGCAGCCTGGAACAACTCTAAGTGCCTGTATTCTAGCACCTGACAAGTGTACCATAATTTTCATGTATGTATGTATGTATGTATGTATGTATGTATGTATGTATGTATCTATCTATCTATCTATCTATCTATCTATCTATCTATCTATCTATCTATCTATCTATCTATCTATCTATTTCTACTTGATGTATCCTTATTTACTACCTTTATTGAAGAGGGCAGCAGGGCATGCCTGCAGGAAGCAGCTCCCAAACAGCACATTGGGGCTCTTCACTCCCTGCAACTGGAAATTCTCATTGGGAAAATGCACAGAAATGCAATGCAGGCTGCAGGCTCTGTAGGGCTGGCAGTTTTTTTCTTTGCAAACAATGTCCCTCCACTGCAGAAGTGCAGGTGTGCCAATGTTCCTCTCTTGACAAACACTGAATTTGGCAAACTCTTTCTTTTTGACCAGATACTATCTCACYGTATTTAATGGCTCTTTGTTTTTTATTCCTGCTTCCGTTCTCTTAAGTTGCTTTTCCCCTGTCTTGTTCCTTCAGCCACCACCCTGGGCTTGCCCCTCTCTCCTGTCTGTTTGCCAAAGCAGTCTCCAGCAGGTCACTGAGCCTTGCAGCACAGCTCTCCTGCACCCTGGGGACCCTGGGGAAGGCATCTCCTCTGCAGCAGGACATGAGCTCAGCTCCCTTTTGGGTCTATAAATTGGAAGGATTGATTCAAAGAGCAGCCCTGKCTGGAAAGTGGTGCCCTGATCAGTCTGTGCCTGTTGGGGAGGTTTTGCTCAGCAGTGAGCTCAAGCAGGGCTCAGCCGACACAAATGACAAATGACAGAGGCACCAGCCTCCAAGGAGAGCCCAGTGTCACCAGCTGGGGACCAAGACTTGCTTTCTGACTGTCTGTGCCTCCAAAGTGCATTGTTGTCAGCAAATATTCTTTCCTGTAAGCCCCTGGAAATGTATAGACCCGTGCTGTGCTCTCCCTTGCTCACCTCTGCTCTAGAAGAGCCTCTGTGAATCTCTTTGTCCTCTGCCTGAAGCTGATCCAGCCCTCTCCTCACCTTTGTAGCTTTGCTGCTTCTGCCTGACACTGCTGGGCTGAAGCAGACACSATACTTGAGATGGATTTATAGGGAGGCTCTGCTTTGTTTTCTGTTCCTCTCCTAACAATTCCTAACATTCCAGTTGCTTTTTTTAACCCAGAATGGCCACTTGGAGTAGGAAATTGAAAGGCACAGTTCTATTGGTTTCATGCAACAGGTTTCCAGGGAACATTTTCTGCAGAAGCCAGGCTTGCAGCCCTCGTGTTGGTGGGAGAGAGGACTCCTAGGAAGGCTGGCTGTGAGAGGATGTGCCCCAGGGTCCTCTTCCCCAGCTCAGATGACGTTTGGTGTTTTCTTAACTTTTCATGGGATGTCTGGTTTGATGCTAAAAGCCACATTTAATGAGCTTCACAGATGGGAGAGTAGGCCAGTGTTCCCTCCAAATTTCTCTGTTTGTCGATTCTGGATGGTTTTAGTGTCATATGACCAGTAGGAGGAGTGCATCAGGTTACTCCCCAGAATTTTGGGGGGCTGTATTGCTGGACTAGCACAGGGCAGGGTCCCAAAGCGCTGCCTCAGGACCTGCATGGCAGCAGGAGCCTCAGGAAGAAAAGATGTGATTTGGGGCAGATCCATCAGTCAGCTCCATCCTGGGACCAAAGCAGCAGCCAAGGARTCACTCCCGGGGGCTGCTGCTCTGTCCCACGTTGGTGTCCCCCCACGGGGGGTTCCTGGTGCTGGAGTTTGTCAGACTGACTGCAAAGCAGAGTCAGGAGGGACAGGAGCTCTCAAATCAGGGAGAGTCAGTGGAGCCCTCTGTCAGCAGCAGGAGCTGTTTGTTTTTAGGGGTCCTTGGAGGCATTCAGACAGCCACSAACCACAGGCATGTATTCAAACAGAAACCTGAGACCCAAACAGCATCTCAGGCACTGCCTCTCCCTCCAGAGCTGGGACAGCCTGAGCTGCAAGGACAGCATTTCCCAGGCAGAAAAGAGCCAAAAGGGGCTGAGGAGAGACCAGCAAATGAAATGTGAGGGGTGGCCCAAACTGGGCTCCAGACAGCAAAGTAGCCTGAGAGGGGAAACAGGCTGTGGCAGGTAAATACTATCTTATCAAATATCTAATTCCCAGGCATCTCATACCATTTCTGAGCAAACCAGCAGCCTGGSTCAGCACAGTGCTGGGTGAGAAGGAGATACAGGAAAGAAAGCATTTACCACCGTTTTCCAGAGGGCCAGAACAACAAACAGCACACCCCAAAAACCACCAGGCAATCCCAGCCCCTCCAACTAAGCCCCCCAACTTTCAGGGCCAGCCCTGCTCCAAGCCAGCATTATCTTTGTCAGGAACTGGTACCCTGCATTAGCTTCAGACATTCATTTACTGATGTCTGATTCCCACTGCTCATCTGGATCAGCTCTGGACACTTTCACAGGGAACATAAGACGCTAAAATATGGAAGCAAAAGGAACAGAAAAATCAGATTTGGGCTTTATCCACTCAAGACCAGGGGTTTAGGATTTAGTATTAAGCCATGTTCTRAAGCAGATCCTTCCTAGCTGTGTCAGGTCTGCTGCCAGCTCTTATGATTACACTGAAAGTCCCAAGATATTTAATGGTGCAGATAAAACCCCAGTTCCTGGAGGCAGGTCAGGAGGTGAAAAATCTCAACTTGCCTGCATTAAAAGGTCAATTTGCAATGCTGTGGCACTGCAATAAATACTGTGACCTGAGAGTAACTTAAAAGCTTGGGTGTCAGATGCCAAAAAAACAAGAATCCCTGCGCCACTGCCAGCATTTGGAGACTTTTGCCCTGTTTCAGCAGCACTGTGTGGCACTGCAGGAATATCCTCAGCTTGTTGCAGAAGCACATAGGCCTGAGGAGCATGAAATTTGCTCTTTCCATAGGTCATGGCTGGAGAAGACACCAGGCTGGGCTATTAACAGTCCTCTTGCTGGGCTCCAAGGGCTCAGGGTGCCCATCTGTGCCAYCAGATGAGCAATGGCACTGTCACSSTCCARCTACCCACCCCTGAATGTCCCTTARCCTGGCYRTGGATCCAGGAGGTGTGGGACTGAGGATGGAATGTGGTGACTGGCAGAAATCTCAAGGGGAACCCACGACAGATTCCGAAGCAAAGCCAAGTGCTGGGAGAGAGGGAGGGAAGGAGAGAGGGAGGGAAGGAGAGAGGGAGGGAAGGAGAGAGGAGCGGCTGCTTTATGCTGTCTGTGAGTTATTTGCAGTTGGTAATGTCTGCCTCAGCTGCTCCAGGAACAGAACTTTTGTCATTCTTGCCAGGAATGTTCATGAACCTCGGGGAGCCTCCTGTGTTACCGACAGAGGCTCTGCTGGGAGCACAACCACACAGTACCAGCAGCTGAGGCAGCAATATTTAACAGCAGCCCCTTTGCACACCCCAAGTCAGCCTTGCCAAGGAGGTATCTGCAGGAACTCAGGGATTTCACTGCTCCTTCGGGCCTGTGGAGATCATRCATCCTAAATAGAGATTTTCCCCACTTCCCTAGACCTGGCACAATGATTCATCTGTGCATTTGCTTAAAGGATTTCACTGTCGACCAATCCAAGGTTTCTTTGTTGACCACAGTTAATTTTGGTATGCAGAAAATGCCTGGGTAAGGACAGGGATCTGAGCTGCATTTTCAGAGTCTGTGAGCTGCCTGCTGTGCATTCACAACAGACTAAACAGCTCTCACCAGATGAGGCTCAGTTTCCAACACTAGTTTTGCAGTTGTAACACTTCTGTGATATGAAAAATAACTTGTGAAAAAACACCTGAGGATGGCCTGGCTGACATCTCGAGAGGTCTGGTCTATGGATAGGTGGGAGCCTGTGGGTTTCTTGACCTGCATTGGTTGAGGATAGGGAAGAAAATATGGTCTGACATGCAACCAGCCTTGGCCATAGGGTACGTGGCACTGCTGAGGGTTTTCTCCCTATAGGAAAGATTGAGGCCAAATTTATTTGCAAATTAGAGGTGATTGGAGTTGCTTGTGTGCAATGAAAGAGAGCACAATCCAAACAACTCGAGACCGATTTACTATTTTTTTGCATAAGCCTATAAATTGTCCAGAACTTGCTCTTTTTTCTCTGAGAAACTGCTGTCTTCTGCAAAAAATGTGACTAATTCCACCTCAAYACAAGAAAGATGCAAGGGAGGCAGATTCCTCAGGGATCTCAGTTCTTAGAGAAGAAAACAGGCTTTTAAGAGTTCACCAGATCTATACCACAGAAAAAAAAACCCATACATTTGTTTCTTTTGCTGATAGTGATGAAAAAGGGAAGGACCATTGGGAAAGTGCCCTGCTTGGATCTYGGCATCAAACAGCTGAGAAGGGCTGGAGAAGGTGGAGAGGCTGCAAGAGGAAGGGAAAAAAAGACAAAACCCTGTGAGAGCTGCAGAAATTTTTTTTTTTTTTTTTGCTCAAGGCACAAAGCTTGCCTCTGTTTTGTATCTGTGCCCCCTGATCTGGGGGGCTGAAGGAAGCAGAAAGGAAACTGCTGAGACAGAGGAGCTTTGCACCCCTCCACAGCCATGAAACACTGGAGGGTGCACTGAGGGATAGCAAGCACCAAAGACAGCCTTGTTCCCAGGGTCTCCTCAGGCAGGGGACCCCAGCCCTGCCAGGCATTTGGGTGACCCTGCTTGCTGCAGTTTGTGCCTGCAATCCCTGCTGAGCAACCCTAGTGGGGGAAAAGAGGAGCATTTTGGGTTGTGCTTCTACAGCAATCCAGAAAGGCACAGACAGGCCCAGGTACACCTGGGTGATCCTGCATTTTACCACGGATCTAACACTGCATTTGGAAGCACTTTGATCCATCCTGTTCAATGTGCCTGATCATGACTCGATGATGCAGATGAACACCACAGCACTTCCGAAGGGAAGATCGACTTCTGTGTACAGCAYACAAGATGTTCTGGTATTTAGACCAGCTCCAGCAGTCTTCATTAAAATAGAAACTAAGTGCAGAAGGTCGAAAACAGGATGGTAACAGAATGCAGCCACAAACAGAATGAAAATGTAGCAATCTCCACCCAGCACCTAGCTTTAATGCAAAGTTTTATCTTCTTATTAGAGCCCCCAACCACATATTCCTATTTGTGGTAGTCTTTGCTTGAAAGTAGGCTAGGTGGTACAGTAATTAGAGAAGTGCATTTTTATATTTGTTCCAAATTACCAGCTGGTTCTCTGCTGAGGTTCTCCCTATGGCCAGACAGGAAAAAATACTCAAAATGTTATGAACTGAGGACGTTCTGCTATGCTGGTGGGAAAGGGCAGGATTCCACCAGGCAGCTGCAAAGATCCCACGTAGGGTCAGGCCAGAGTTTTTCTTCTCTCTGAGCTGTCCTGCTGCAGTCTGTGTTGGAAGTGAGCTCTGCACAGGCTGTGGTGAGCACACAGACCACAGTGCAGACAGTGCTAGGCACAGCTCACCTCCTTAGAKGAGCTCCCTCCCTTCTCCTTCACTCTTGATCCATCCTTGTGTGTGTTGTGAGGACCTTCACCTCTTCAGCTCCTGCACAGTAGCTCCCCAATCCTGCTGGACCGGGGCCTGAAGAGACCTGGCAAAGGCAGAACCAAACAAATTGCAAAAATGCCCACGGCTTCTGCCCACCTGGACTGGTCAGGACCATGCTCCACAAAAGGGTTTGCTGTTCTGGAGTCATCAGAGCCCAGCTCCTTCCTGGATCCCAGTGCAGAAAATCCTTGCATGAATCTCCAGGTCAACACTTGCTCCATGTCACCAGGTGTCTCTGGGATATTTGCCTGGTTGCTGATTTATAGTTGGGTAATTTCCTGCTCATCTGGGCTGCTGAGGATTTAGGGCAGACCCTCTGTTAGCTTTGGGTGCCCTTCTCTGCTCATCCACTCACGTTGGCAATTTCCTGCCATGGAAAGCTGAAGGCAGATAGAGCCAAGAACGAGCCTGGAGCTGCTGAAAACCAGCTCACAGTGATTCAGCTCCCAAAGAGTTTTCCATCAGAGAACAGCTGGGTGATGGATGGGCTGTGGGARGTTATTTCACCCCAGACTACACCACTTGATAACTGGTAATAAACTGCCAACAAAACAGTGCTTTGCCTTGAATGCCCTCATTTGGTTCTCTGGAGAGCAGCCATCATCTGTGGATAAAATCCTTACAGAAGGCCCCTTGAACCAGCAATGGGAACCTTAAATTTCATTCCATTTGGGTCACAAACATTTTCAGCTTTTCAGGTGAACCTTCCTCTTGCTCTTGAGGAGAATCAGAAATGTTTTMATGAAAATGATGTGTCTTGTCAAGAAGCTCTCGCTGCTGGGAATAAAGGAGGTAAACATTTCTATARGGGTTATTTATTACACACCAGTGCYCTGGCAAGATAGAGGATATTCAGTCTTTTTTCAGATTCTTCTGTATACATTAAATCAAATCCCCGAATCATTCAACCATTTATAGGCTCCTTTCCACATCCTATCAGTCTGTGCAGGTGCCTTTATTACAGGTCTCTTCCAAGAGCTGCCTTTGTCTGYATCCATCTGTCCTCTCCTTCCCCATAGCTACTGGGAACTGTGAGCTGTAACTCTGGACACAGTGAAAGAAAATCTTTAAAAGGTTTTCAAAGAATGGCCAACAAATTATAGGAGCTAACGTGACCTGCTTGTAGGGTCAGATGGGGTGGGAGAGGCTCTGCTCAGAGGTGCTGCATCATTTTGCAGCAACAATGAATTTCATCCTGCACAAACTTGGAGGAACATCTTGAAAAGACTCTCTGGTTTTCCACTAGCACTTGTATTTTTTTCAGAGGCATTGAAATAGATCTGACCATAAGCCCAGATGTACAGATAACAAGAACTTTGCATGTGTCAGGGTTTCAGGAATAGATCTAATTTTTGTGTCACTTTGAACTGTATTTAAATAAAGATATTTCTGAATATCAACTGGTCAATGCAATCTCTTTGGTTCAGTCTTGCTGAGTCAGATTAATCATGTTTATTAAGCTATAGAAATCCCTGATAAGTTTTTCCTCCCCCTCCTTTTTTTTTTTTTAAAAAAAACCTCAGCATTCCCAGAAATTGCTGGTTGCTTTTTAAAACAACTGACGAAGTAAAAACCACACAATACAAGAGCACTAAAAGATAGTTCCACATGTGATTTTGCTCAATTTGCTTAAATCACATTAGCACTGTCAATGAATTTTTTTCTCTGTGCCCTAAAAGGTTACAACACCTCAATCTTTGTGTTGTTCACTTGAGTTTTTCCTGTGACATGGACTCCACCTCGAAGCTGATTGTGCCCAGTGCTGCCCTTTGCTGGACTTYATGCCGCCTTTGCACTCAATGGTTTAACAAGTGTGTGTTAAATGTTATCATAAGAGCTGGATTGTAAAGTGGTGAAATCATCTGAAAGTGCAACAGGCCTCAGAGCACAGCACAGCTCGTGTTCATTAGAGCAAGCTCAGTCACAAATATCCTCTTGATATTTGCCAAGAAAATCTGTTATTTCCCAGCAAACACAAAAAGCTGAAAGCAAAGGGTATTTTTCATTGTCAGCTTCTGTCCTTTTTGTTGTGTTTTCTCTGTTCCAACCAGGCACTACAGAGTGAAATCTGTGGAAGAATTAAAGCAAATGGGTTGAAAATATTTTTCAACTCCTAAAAACAAATAAGGGCAAAGACCTCTCAGCTTTTGCAGAGGTTGAGGGCATTTGAGACAGCAGGAGGGGCCCAGTGGGTGCTGCAGTGCCTGGGTGACCTGTTTCTCCCCCAGACTTTCCCCACCACTCTTTTCCCAGAGCCACCATCAGCAGTCAGCTTTGCTGCTCAGTCTTATCTTCCTCAGAAGTGCAATTCACTGTGCAGGCAGGGCAAAGAAAGCCCTGGGTGTGCAGCTAAATAATTTGCAATTTCATTTCAAACWATTTTCTCTCTTCAGCTGCCACTGTGTGCTATATTGGCAAGTGCAATAGATTCATTCAYGTTGTCCTGATAAATATGTCAGCAGATTTGGGAAAGCAAATTTGTTTCTGCTCTGCCAAAGCCAACCAATGCATGCCTGTGTTTTCCTTTTGACACAGAAGTGTGGTTTGCTGGGATTTACCAACAGTTACTGAGCAGGATTTCAGTCCCCATTCAGATTTTGTCTATTTTTGGATCYAGAATTTGATGGTAACATTTGGTCAGCTTTGAACGCCTGATTGTAGCTAAGAAATTTTTCATGTTGTCAATTAGAAGCAGACCATTTCTCATGATTACCCCCAAACCGACGTGTTTTACAGTACTCACATTGTAAAATCTACTGTGTATTGAAGTGCTGAGTTCCACAGTGTGTCTCTAAACACAAACTTGCCTTTGTATTTGTGCTTTATCTGCCACAGCTAATCCAGAATAAACCCCGGAGAGCCCTTCTCCTGCCCTGCCCTGCCAGCCCAAGCTGCCTCCCCGAGCCAGAACAGCCACYAGTGTCCTGAAAACAAGAAATTATTTGTCCCCAGACGTGTCCTGGGAATGATCACCCCACAGCCCTGCTCCTCCTGCCTTGCACCAGCCCAAATCAGATCAGCATCTCACACTCCTGAAATAACACCCAGACACATCCCTGGCTTTGTTCTGTAATAAGATGCACCCAAGGGACTAATTAGGCATTGCTTGGACACTAATTGCTTGGCCGTCCTGTTTSCCTTCAGATACCTTGTCCCAGCAGTTGCTGGAGTTTATTTGTTTCATCTAATCCATGGGAGGCTGTTGGGCAGCAGCCAAGGCTGCCAGGAGGCTTTCACTGCCCCKGCAGCGCCCAGGGCACCAAATAACRCACAGGCTGCAGGACTTTGTGCACAAAGCATTTCCCCCGGCTTGCCAAAGGCATTTGGAATCCATGGAGCTATAGTTTTTGTGGCATGGAAAGTGCTGGGCAGGAAGGTGACATGGCTCAGGTGGAGGTGCAGAGTCACCCTCAGAGCCCACGGGTGCAGTCGGAGCACAGGCGGCCTTGAAAGAGCCTAACGTGGCGTGAACAATAAGGAAACTCTGCATGAGTGGAGATGCACAATATTAACKGCATCATTAGTGTGGAGACTTTGTTTAAAGCCAGTAAGTCTTCCCCTGARCAGGAAGAATGGAAAGGTTGAAATGTCAGATTCCTGTGGGACACAAACTGTAACCTTCCTGACTCTGCTGTTGTCTCAGTGCAAACTGCACCGCGCAAAGTTTTGGGTTCCAAACATATCGTATTTGAGGTTTCAGGGGGCAGAACAATTTGGGCTTCCTGCTCTGCCTTGTGATCAGCACAGGATAAATCAGGCTCAGTGCAGGGCTCCAGACAGCGTGTTCTTGCTGAGGTCTGTGTCCCAAACAAGTTTATTAAGGATGGTCCCCATTAAACCTGGGCCCCTGATCACTTGGGGCACTGGAGCAAGACCCAGTAAAAACCACTGCTGAAATTCCAGACCAGCAGCTCCATCTGTGTACAGCCTCTCTTGAAGATTTGGCCTGTGCCACGTGCATCTCTGTGAAATGTATGTGTTTAGATTCACCTATAATTTTTCCACTGCTGCAAACTACAGAATAAATTTTAGCTGACATGTGCTGCAGAAGCCAAATAGGAAAGGGTAGATTTCCTGTGGCAATTACTTCTAATCAGAGAATKATGCCAGCATCCTCGAGAATTATCTGAAATAATATTTTGAGGGACTTTAATGATCAGAACTGAGATGCTCAGAATATTTTCCTCAGGGAAATCAAGGTGTCTCATAGCAACACTACCACCATTAATGCCCCAAGCTTATTGACCTCCTGCTCCTCCAAGAGCTGCATCTGCCATCCAGAAACACTCACAGTTACCTGGCAGAGAAAGGTACACTGGGTCAGGCCTTGGAATCAAATTGCTGGAACTGAATGGGTTTAAGAAATTCAGRATAACAAATAATGAATCCCAGAGGCTCTATGTTAAGCTGGATCAGGGACAGTTGAAGCTGGTTTCTAATATACTCTATCAATTTCCAAATAAATAATAATTCTTCGTGGATTTGTCCCATTTCTTGATTAAATAGTGAATAATTGAACGTAGTCCACATATTGATCCAGAACATTATTTACTTCCGTTGAATAAATAATGAATAACATGTTTTGTTGGGAGGCCATGAYTGAATTATCCTGTTATTTTTCTTACAAAATCTTTTACCCCTGTCCTGCCTGGCATTTGTTTTCAAAAAGGTAGCTATATTTTAAACAATAGACTTGCTCATCATCTTAGTATGGGAGACTGAGATTCAAATTTTSTTGCTGAACTTTCTTGCCAAGCCAGGCTTACTATTCTTGAATAAAACTGTCACTTCCAGGTTTTTGTTTTGCTTTTTTTTTTTTCCACTTGTTAATATGCAATTCTTCCATTTATCTGCACAGGAAAATACAAGCTTTTCCTTAGCTGGTAAAAATGTSTTTTCTGTGTGTAATGGTAATTTCCAGTTCTACCATCAGGAAAGATGGAATCATAAAATGGTTTAGGTTGGAAGAGACCTTAAAGCTCATCGAGCTGGAAGGGACAGCTTCCACTTTGCTGCAGGTTCTGGCACCCAGGCTCCCAGAGCAGTTTAACTAGTTAGGATTGTACAAACAYATATTTGCTCTGGAACTGGGTTTAGGTGTTTCCAAGGCCAAGCCAGACCTTCAGCAGATATTCCTCATGATTTTTTTGTGTTTTATACACATGAGATTTCTTAGAGAATAATCTCATCAAAGAGTTGTTAATGAACCCTCTCAGCCAAAACATCCCAAAACTGCAGGAAATGCTGGAATAGCAAACAATACCTATTTTCATAAAAACAGGCTGTGTGTTATGCTCTCTCTCCATCATKGACTACACGCCTCACCTACAAGGTCTCTTACCTGCCTCTGTGATGTTTTGCAGTTTGACAAGTACAGCCAAAGATATGCAAGCAAAGACAGAAGCTGAGGAGCAAATGYCTGGGCTATCCCAGCCCCAACAGCACGGATGGTTGCCTGTTCTTGCTAGGATGGCACCAATTTCCACAGGAGCATAACAGAGAACATCAACAGCCTGGAAAGGAGCAGAGAATTGAGGGAGAACTAGAAAGAGAAGGTCACTGTCAGCCTGGTCTGTATAATGAGGTGGCTGGGGATGCAAATGAGGAGCAGGTTTTATAGCTGAGAGAAATAGGTGCTGCTTCAGTAACAACCAACTCTTGTAGCTCCTCCTGCTTTGAGCCACAGCTGCCTGACCAAGTGGGAAGCTCAGCACAGGACTGTTGAGCTCTGGATTTTTCTCCTATCTCAACCCAGAGCTCCCTGGAAAGCTGAGAGCTGCTGATGAAAAGAGCTGACTGAAGGCTCTGTCCTGCACCTTGCATGAGGAGCAGGTGGGTGGGTCAGGAATGCTCCTGAAGGTCTCTGTGTTGCCTTGGCTCCGATGCAAAGCACCTCTCCTGGCTTGYAAATGGCATCTGGGAGAGGTTCAGCTCAATATAGAAGATGAAAGAACTGCTTTCAAAGAGGAAATGTGCAAATTAGAGCTGTAACTGGATTAGGCTGAGAGAACAACTTGCCTTTGGATTATTTATATCCCCTGTGCTTAGTCTTGATCATACTCATTACAGCAAAGCTGGGCTCAGGATTGTTTAAACTTGGAGTCAGGGCAGCTGAGCAGCAGCAGCCTCTGGGCAGGGGGGGCTTGTGGCTCCTGTGAGCAGCTTGGAGGGAGGTGGCAGTGCCTGTGGCTTTGGGCTTGCTTCTGAATCACACATGCTCTTTCAGGATGGCCACAGAACAAAATAACACAAATAAGTCACACTTTTGATTTTTTTTTCAATTTTTTTTTGGTTGTTATTTTTAATGCATCGTTACCTGATGCGTGCTGATGATGAGGTGGGCTCCTGTGAGGGGAGATGAAGAGTTCATGGGCACGTGCCCTTTATTTATCCAATGAAAATACTTGGGCACATCTGGAAACATCTCCAGATACTGCAGATCTGTGGAGTTAGAGCAGGTAGCTGTGTGTAGCCCCCAGAAAACACAAATTAAAACCCATGATGATGCTTTGCCTGGCTGCAGACCTTGAACATGCTGCACTGCCACAATCAGCACTTTGGTTTCTGTTTGTTCAGGAGCCTGTGGGGAGGGTCAGTGAGCTCTGCCCTGTGCTCTCCACCTCCCAGGGTAAACTCCTTGCCCATTGCTTTAAATAAAATTATATTTGGATTGGGGAGATCATTTAGTTTTGTGCGGAAGCAGTTGGCACAATAAACAAAGGAGAGAGAGAATAGCTCAGACTTTATTTAAATKAAGACATAGAAGCTATAGATTACTGTCCTGCTGTCTCACTGCTTGAAATGAGAGACTTTGGGTTCTTTTTTTTTACATAGCAGATTCCAATGTAGTCTCCTGAGCCTGTATTTGGATATTTACTCAAGTTCTGGGAGTACTGAATACCCAGAATGTCCCAATGATGTAAGACAGGGTGTTTCTTGGGTGACGAGAGGACCAAGGAGCTCAGTAAGTTTTTTTAAACAGACTAACTATAGAAGACAATTCTAACTTTTGGCTTGCTAATTTTTGTAACTAGAGTCTGGAAGCAGCTTTCTTTTCTGAGCTGACCTTGGAAAATGTGTTAGGAGTGTTTTCTGCTTTCCATATCAGGAAGTGTTATTTGCATCTTTGACTCCTTTCTTTTTCTTTTTCCTTTCTYTTTAAAAAGAGCAAAAAAAGAGCTTTTTTCATGTGGCAACAAGCTTCAAACTAAGAACTTTATTTCATATTTTAAAGCCAAAACACAGTTTTCATACCTGGACCTTCTTTTTCACTGTGGAGACACTGTCCTGTTGGTTCTGTGTTAACTGTTACAATTTTGTTAATTTTAGTCTGTGTAATGCATAACAACAATATGCACTTTGTGCCTTGGCCATTGAACATACCAACACTGAAAATGTTAAAATACTGCATTTTTTCAGGACTGGTCCCTCAGTGTTCTGTGAAGTTATCTCAGGGATCAATGGAAACGAGCTGGCTTACACAGAGGTGAGTGCCTTTGGAATGGCACTTGGAGTTTGGAGCCTGAGCTGCCACATCAGCGATGGCAAATCCAGGAGGAAAAGCTGTTGCTGTGGAGGAAGAGCAGTGACAGGAGGGATTGCTGAGCCCAAGGCTCAGGGTGATTGCTCTCACAGCTACTGCCTAAAGTCCATGTAACACCAGTTTTAAGAAGTTGGATTCAATAAAAAAGAATTGTATTAGCAAGATCTGARATAGTCACCAATTCCTGACATGCACTCTGTCCTTGCCAGGACAGAGCAGACCCTGCAAAGAATGTCACCACAGGTTACTATGTTTTAATATAGAGATTTTTCAGATAATCTGGGTTGGAGAAGCAGCTCAGGGCTGTATGGCAAAAGCACAGGGCAACATTGACAGAGGTGCTGCATCATTCTGCAAAGGGATGTGAACTTTTTTTTCTCCTTCTTGTATAATTTAATCCCAGAACTGCTGTGTCACTGTCACACAGGCTTTAGTCACCAGGCCCTGGGAACTCTGAATATCAAGGAAAATTCAGCTGACAACCATCTTGGAAAGGCTGATGGCATAAACACTCTCTCTCTTGCAGTCTAACACCACCAACATCCCTGTGGTGACCTGGCTCCTCAGAAGTCCTTTGGAGACAAATCTGTCATCGGTGCTGCAGAATTCAGACCAGCACAGGAGCTCTTCCTTGCTCTTTGAAGCATATGAAGAAAAGTCTCATTAATGTTAATAGTAATAAATTATTCAAGTCTTACTGCTATTTAAAGCCAAATAAATGGCATCACTCACGTCTGGGAATGCTATGCATGGCTATATTCCAAGCAGAAAGAAAGGATATGGGATGACATCTCTTGGAAGACAGACATGTGGGCTTTCCATTCTCACTGAGCAGCTCTTGCATTCAGCCTGTCACTGCTGGTTGTACTGCAGCATATTTGGTAAAAGGCCAGGAGCCACTCTTTCTGTTGCTGTTAATGTGATGGGAAAACTTCTCTTCTCTCTCTCTTAACAATTACCTAGCTCCATTGCTTGATATTTGCACCTTAATTTCAATGTTACCGTTTTAGGTCAATTTTAAAAGTGCTTGTTGTTGAAAATGCATCCTCATGAAGGCAGACTGTGATGGAGCCACCCTCCACCCTCCTTGCTCCTCCTGGATAAACAGACTGCTCAGCTCCATGCTCTCATGCTGAAGGTATGTTTCTAGATTGCAAGCAATTTTTGTGGCTCTCCCTTGAACTTCTTCCAAGTACTGAGCATCCTGGAACATATTTACATCAGAATGGGAGGTGCTGAGTTTTGTTTGCCTGTTTCTCCCCCTTCCACTCCCTCATCCTGTAGAGCCARCCTCTGTTTCATATGCACCAGTACCAGTCCTGCATGGATCTGAGGTTCAAGCCACCGTGAATTGTTTGTGTGAGAAAAGCTGCCTGTCAGTTGTGTGCCTGGCAGGGAACCATTTTGTTTTCTGAGGAATTTCCACTGAAAAAGGGGAAGAGAATTTAAAAGCAGGACCTGAGGCTGCCAGCGAGGTTTCAAGCCGTGCCAGCACAAGGACTGGGCTTGCAGCAGTCTAGACAGTGGCCACCACATCTTGCGAGGGCRGCTGGGAAGTACCAGTGCCCTCAAACCAGAGCAACTCACCAGCAGTCAACCATGAGACTGGTTTTTGTTGGTTTTTTTATTGTCCCATTACCCAAGAAAATATTTTGGGACAACAAAAATCACCCAGATCTACCAAATCACCTGCCTTGAGCACCATTTTTCAGCTTCTCTGTCACTYTCCTGCTTTACTCAATCTGCTCTCRGCCACGTGTGTRAACGGRGCTGGTGACTCCRTGTCCTCTGTTATCACATTCCCGAATTTCAGGAATTGGAAATGCTGATGCAGTGGTTTGTCAGTCTCCTTGTGCTGCTTTTGGCATTGCTGCCTAGAACAGGCAGATGTGGAGGGTAAACTACAGACGGTCCTGCTTGTTTCCAACAGCCCATATTTCTGAGGGAAAGTGAAATTAGACAAGAGGGTTGATAAGGTTTCAGGAAAAGGACTCCACTTGGACAATTTCTAAAAAAAATTTAGCTACTTGACAGCGTATTTTCAAGCTTTTCATCTCATTAGTGAGAAGATGACTGCACCGGCATCTGTAGGATTAGTTAATACTGATCTTCCATTACTTTAAAATCTCATTTCATTTTACTTTTAAGTAAAAATCCCTGGAAATTTCTTGCAGTGGTTGTATGGTACCTCTCCTATAGTCTTTCTGCAGTAATCTCCATTAATGAGGATACTTCATTTTGGTTTTTAGGATGAATTCCAGTGTGACAACATTTCTTCCTTTGCACTGTYGAGGTCAAAGAGATGAAATTTCAGGAATTCAGCAGTCTAATTTCAACCCTTGTCAGACTTGTTCATGGACTAAATGGGGAGATTTTCCTTCATAGAAAGTCTTTGCAGGGGCAGAAAAAAGTGATGRGCAGAGCTGTGAGTGAATGTAAATTCAAAGCTCACATTTTTCTTGCTGMACAACAATGATTTTTCCCCCCAACYGCAGAAATAAATTTTGAGTTTGAATTAATTTTTGAATAAAACTTGAATTTGTGATAAAACTTAATGTCTGGYTGAATTTACAGCAGTAGAACAGAGTTAGGAAGCAATTTGCAAAATTTGAAGTGCAGGAGATAGTGAACAATTGATTGGAGCTCCTTCTCTTTCTGCCCTAAACTTTYTTCTATGTAAGGAGAAAAGTGTACAAAGACTTCTGCCAGGCAACGAAGAGTATGATTACAAAAATCTGTAAGAATAGGAAGAACTGGAGCACTTTTACTAAATGAAGCTAAACCAAGACAGAAAGTTTGTATTGCAAAGAGCACTTCTTATAATGCTTTTTTTTAATTTTTATTTATTTTTTTTTTTTTTAACAGCATGATACATTTTGTTCTGGGCCTATCAGTCACAGAAGCATCCTTGGTGGTTTCTAATTGTTTCCAGAGACAGAGGTGGATCCAGCAGCCACTGCAGGCTGTATTGTCTTTATCTCCTGGAGCACAACAACCTCCTTGATGGGAAATGCTCTTCACAATAGACTGTATTCCAGCAATCAAGACTTATGACATGTCCATAAAAGAAATACCTGGATGATGTTGTCATAAACACCATAAATGTTTCCCTGGTGTAAACTGGTGCTGCTTCACTGTTCCAAGCAAAGCTTTTTTTCTTTTACAATAGATAAATACAGATTTSCTTGTACTTCTGTAATAACAAGAGCCTCCAGACCTGATGACACGGTTGAATTTGCACAACCAGCACTGAAATTTGTCTTAAAAATAAAAAATGCCACACTATAGGTAAACTGCTAGAAAAAATGTGACACTTGGAGAAAATCTAGAGGGTTTGGTAACAGGTAAGGACTGCCTAAACTCGTGGAAGGACTTAGTTCTGCCTTCACAGAATGACTGTGAATTTTGTACAATGAATCTGAGATTTTCATTCARCTGAAATCTCTCCTGCAGCATAAATTGATGGTGGATGAGCAATTSACCTGACCCAGCGGTGCAAAATGCTCACTTGACATGATATGTTCAACTAAGTGTCGCCTTTCCTTGTCCCATTTGTGCAAACATTCAGGGCTTTGGCTGCGATGATGCTCACAGTGGCTGCTGCTCTGACRAATCAGGGCACTTGTGAGACAGAAGGGACCGTGGTGACTCGATGTCTTGCAGTGTAAATGGGGTCAGACTGCTCCATGCCTGGCTGCTCCCTTCTCCTACCCAGAGACAGGTCAGCAAACAACTCTCTGTCTCCAGCCTTTCCACAGAGCGGTTATGGACAGCAAACACATCAATAAAAAAGGATATTTCATCTGAGGATARCACAGGAAGAGGAAAGCTGGCTTTATGTGGCCTGGTGAATTATTTGCATGAATCATTCAACCAGTCAAAGTGCATTTGCTAATAAAAGAGAACGGGAAAGGAGATGTGCTAGCGGCAGCAACGTGTTGTCAAGCCAAGATGAAAATGAAAGCGAGAAGTAGGGCACTTTGCTGCCTTCTCTCTCTCCCCTGCATTAGTACTCAGGGAAGTTTCGACCCTTTGAAAGCCTGAGAGCTTTGCACTCCGGCAGGAAACTCCAGAAATAAAAGAGAGGGCACTGTGTCATGCGGCTCCTTCCTTGGGACTCTGGAGAGTGCACAAACACACCATTTCTGTTGTTGCCCTTAGGCTCCGTGGGGCTGGCTTGTGCCATGTGAGGAGCTGGACAGCATCTTCCCTGAGGCCAGGAAGGGTGACAAGTGACACCATGACAGCTGTGTCCAGCAGCAACTGGTGAGACCTGTCCTCTCTGCAGCTGTTGAGCAGCAGGGCTGTGCAAACAGTGGCTGTGATTTCAAACATGCCACAGAGAAATTCAGGAGCAGCTGGTGATTAAGGGGATGGAATTATCACAACAGGTTTCTTACTGCCCTGTGTGACACGATCTGCTGGATGCAGCATGCTGCCCACCAGCTGAATTGGCCCAGGCTGTCACTGGCATCAGGGATGCTGCAGATTTCTGACCCAGYGCTGGTCAAGATGTTGCTTCCATTTGGAAATGACATATTAGCAAAACTGGCTGGGCATCTGCAGGACAGCATGCCTGGACAGCRAAGAAAGCTGTGTGAAGAGCCAACAGTTTTACAGAAAAGATTACAGGYTTTTCTCTGCCCTCTTTTCACCTTTCACTTCAGCTGTAATATTTAGGATGATCAGGTAATTCAGGGGATGTCTCGGATGTGTTGGAAGGGACATTTCTGTGCTCAGGGCACATCTCAGTCTCAAAAGCTGGAAAGAATAATCTCTGTGTGTTCAATGTTCTGCACTGTCACCTTCCTSGTGGCAGCATGCCATGGCTCATGGTGCCAAGGGTGGTGGCATTAGAAATATGTAACAGGGGTGTTGCCATTTTCATGGCACTTTGGGCCATATGTGTCGAGAAAGAGGATTTTGCTGCACACATGTCTTCACTAAGGGGGAATGTGGGGGGCAGAACCTGGTGTGGGACGGAAGCTCTCTGTGGGTGTTTTTCCCCAGCTGAGCCTCAGTCTCCTTATCTGTTCTTTGAGCACAAGGGGTATTAAACACATTGGTAGAGTGTTTGAGACACACTGGGGAAATCCCCTTGATAAGAGGAGAGGTTGTTATTAAAACATTTTAAATTCSTCCATGACTGTTTTCAGTACCTGCTTTGTAACATAAYGGAAAAAAAAAWGTTCATTAAYTTCTTTTTCTTCTCTTGGCTGCTCTGCTGCTGCCCTGTGTCCTTGCATTAATACTCTGTCCCTCATGCTCCAGCTTCCTTCTGTAGCCACCACCACAGTTCACTGTTCCTACACAATCCAAGGGTCACTAACCACATGGATCATTTTTCCTTGGTGATGATCCTTGCTCCTGGGGCCACTGGAATAGAATATTACTTGGAAAAAGRCCTCTTTTCCTGCAGTTCTACCACCTGGCAGTGGTAGGAGCCTTCCCCAGGGCAGCTGTCCCCCTTTGCTGTGCCCTCAGTGCCCCACTCCAGGCTCTGCAGCCTCTCACAGCCACTGGTGCATCTCWGCACATTCAGCCTCAGCTGAACATTGGCTGCTGGCTGATTTGGACAGAGATGTCTGTATGTCTGCCCAATATTCACCGTGCATTAATTCTTTCTTTTTTGGGAGCTGTTGGTGTTTTCTGGGTTCCTCCTGCAAGGAGATAAGCATGGAAGCGCGTGCTCCTCACCAAACCAGCCTCCCACCATGGCTGCTGTTTGTTATTCACACACCAGAGACCACAACTAACACCRGCTATTACATGCATAATTCAGGGCAAGGAGACAGCAATTGCATTAAACAGCGCGTGATGAAACAGTTCAGCAAAGGGCAGCTTTCCTCAAATGCATCTTAAACGTCTTAGTGCACTGCTGGGACACCCAAAACGCTTCTGGATTTACCGTATGYATTCCTTCCTGACGGGAGACGGTGTTTTTCCTAGCAAGGCACACRGATTGAAAGCACTTAAGAGCAGCAAAAGCAGGCCAGCTCACTTGATGACTGAACACAGGTTGCTCCYGTGAGATTCAGAAGTAAAAAACCACTTTTGAGGCAGAATTGCAGTCAGAGGCATGGAAAGGGACACCAGCCCCATGTGGGGACACCCCTGACCCTGCTGTTGGTACCCAGCCCAGGGGATGGGGCTGCTCAGCTCCCTCCACCCATGGCATCCCATCTCCCAGCTGCCTTTCTGCGCTGCTGGTGCTCCTTGCAGACTGATGGGGGTCGAGGTGATCTGCCAGAGCAAGGTTTCAAACCTTATTAYGTTCTCAGTCAGGATTTACGTGCCTGGCATGATCCTTGCTCAGCCTCTGCTTTCTCTGTAAAATTAAGGGGGGACCTGTGAGGGTGACAGCAAAGAGAACATTCAGCATCTAAGGCTAAGGAGGAAAGCTATGGCAGGACAGTGTATTTCCTCCAGGCCTTCAGGTTATTGTGTCCCTCTTTGCCTCTGAGAAAGCCCACAGAAGGAAGCTCTTCCCAGCACATCAAATCTTGCTGCCCCAAACTCACATTTCGGGAGAAGCTGCGGGCCTGAGCCACTTCCCAAATCTAAGCCTGAGGGTGAGGCTGTTGCAAAGAGGTTGGTTTGCACCAGGAAGTGGGAGACTCAGAGGAACACCCTGACATCCAGCACCCTGATATCCAGCACTGTGACATCCAGCATCCCAGCATCCAGCACCCCAATACCCATCCCCTGACACCATCGCTTTCCCCAGTCCGTGGGGATCCAGGCAGCTCTCCCTTTTGTGGCGTGGTTTGCCAGGAGCTGATGTCCCCCAGCACAGCCATGTGCCAGCAGTCCCTGCACGTACTCGGTGTTCCCAGACGCCACCTCTGCTCCGCTATTTCCTTCAATTGACCCCACCCACGGCGATTTCCCAGCTGGAAGCAGCTCCCTCACACCCAGTCCTGACAAAGTTATCTCTGAGTTCAGAGCCATTAGCACCTCATTTTTTTTTTCCTGTGAACTTTCACAACTTCGTAGTTGACTAAACCTGAGCAGGATGCATTTTGCAGAGATGCTCTGGTTGTCCCCACATCCCCGGGAGCCGCCCCAGGGCCCTGCCCCAGGCTGCAGGGATGCTTTAGGGGAACTGCATGGCACTGGAGGGCTTGTGAGCTGGGTGGAAAAAATRTTGAGCTGTGGGAAGCAATGATCTTTCAATAAGCATTGAAAAGTGTAYAGTCAGACATTTAAGAGCAGCCCTGGCAGAAAAACAAAGAGAAACTCTGGGCGAGCTAATCCAAAAACAACAAAAGAAGTTTTCCTTTGCCCCTCCTGGGTTTGAGTTCTGCCTTTCCATAACTTCAGCCTCGATTGCTGTCTCTGCCATGCACCCATCTACTCCTGCACAGAAAGGGTCCAGAAAGGACCCAGCTCTGCTGGGGGAACACTGATCTGCAGATTTTGTAAGAATGCAAGCAGAGAAAGAAGTGGCGAGAGGGGGAAAACACCCAGCACGGGGTGGGTGAGCCTGTGAAGGCTGCCTGCACTGCTGGGGCCTCCTGCTCCTCACCTTGAACACCTCTGCAGAGCGAAGRGAAAAGCTGTTCAGGGAATGGGGGAAGGAATGGCACCCAGGGAGCTGTTACTCAGACCAGCCTGCTTTAGTTACTCACTTGAGCTTAGTTTAGTAACTTGTAATCAGAGCACGTCATCAATCGCCTCATGGGCAGTGTGGCCGTGCTCTCACCCCGGACTGGACAGGGTTTGGTCTCCCAAATATATGGATTTGCTAAGGAAGAAAAGCTCACCCCCTGCCATCCCTTCACAGAGGGCAGAAGATGAGGATCCTTTTTGCCTCTGGGGTGTAAAAGGATTTTCAGAGCGAGTCCCAGGAGGGCTGTGATGACTCCATCCCTAAGCAGGGCTCCCCAAATGTACCCTGAGCCTGCACCCTTGGTGTGCGTAGTGTCACATGCTTCCCATCACACCACATGGGCATTTCCAGCCAAACTCTGTCCCAATTGGAACGTTCCTGCCTGTCTGGAGGTTATTATTTGCAGCAGCACTGGCTTCTGCAGAGGGCTGGATGTGAAAGGCAATGCCCCAGGGAGCCTCTGTCCTCCAGACAGCTGATTTCTGCTCCAGGCTACACACAGCCATCACCACAGCTCCTGCACACTGAGAGAACCGCCTGTGGAGATGTCTGATGGACCTGCATGGAAATGCCCTGTTCCTCCTGCATTCAGGTGCCTGAACTCAGCAGTCAGAGCTGCTTTTAGGCTCACACGGTGACACACAGCTCATGCAGTGACAGAGTTCCCAGGGCAGTTCTGATTYCCTTGCATTTATGCCTGCATCCCCCTGCTCCCAGTGCAGTAGATCATCTGCAGCCTGGAGCACAGGATACAGGAGCACAGTTTGCCTCTCAGCTCATCCCTCATTTGCCCGACAAAGAACAAAAAAAAATTTTTTTTTTTTTTTTTTGCAGTTTAAAAAGACAAAATTCACCAGAAATGCAGGATTTAGGAAATTCTGGATTTTAAACAAAATATTTTGATATCTGGCAAAATGAGCATGGTCATGTTTGAGCAAATCTAAAGATGTGGAGAAAATAGATATTTTTAACATCCTTCGCAATCACATTTCCAATTTTGAAAAATGCTGACTACTTCAATCAAATCTTTTTTTTAAAAAAAAAAGCAAAGTATAATTATGTATGAAAGAACAAGTTTCCTGGAATATTTCAAATCACGGTGGAAGATGAGTTCCTCGTTTCAAGAGTTTTGAAAGAGACGAATTCCTTTGCCCTTCAGAGCAGCGAGTGAGTGTGACTCACGGCTGGGGAGCTGCAGCCAGAGCAGGATTTGTCCTCTAGGCCAGCCAGAACTCCACAGCCAGGGCTGTGTGAAGAGCAGAATTCCACAGCCAGGTCTGTGTGGAGCTGCTTGGTTCAACAGCAGATCCACAACCAATGGATAATTATTTCTGCATTAGTATATGATGGCTATTAGAATATCTTTATCGTATATTTAGTTTTTACAGTCAGCAATGCCAACATATAAATGAAAAGTTCTGTTGGAGAAAGGAGGGTGCTGTCCAGTGTCTGCACGTTTATCTGCCCCTGCCCCAGTTTCTGTCGGGGTCGTTATTTCTGTGAGTTATCTCCCGGTGCCATTTGTCAGCAGGGAAGGTCTCAGGGTTTCCCTGCTGGGTGGGACCGTGTGTGGGCTCCTGCAAACCCCTTCCCGCATCCTTGGGGCACACACCTCGTGAAACAGCACAAAAATAGCCAGCAGACAGCTCTCACAACACACTGCCTCCTTTCAGAAACACTCAGGAGCTGTTTGAGAGGAAAAGATCCTCCTGTGAACCTCCTCCCTCTGCAGAAACTGCTCCTTTGAATGACTTCCTGAAACATCCACGTGGCTCCAGGGAAAGCTCCATAATTCYGAATTAGACAGGCTTTGCTCTGCAATCAAGGCTTCAAACATTGTCATTTAGCAGCCTTCTGGAACAGACTATTTCAGCGTCTTTTGCTCTYCTCACAATAGCAGTAATGCGAGGAAATCTCACAAAATCTCACAGCTGGTCTAAATAGTGATGTGTACRAAATAAAACAGACTTCTTGGGCCTGGTGCATACATCCTGCTGCTCCAGATGATTTCTAAACACAGAACACAATGAGCATCAATTGACAACTCATAAACTATTGAAAAGGGATGCTGGGCTATTTCTGTATCCTGAAAGAGTGCACTGTCTGAAGAAAATGGGAATAGTTTTCAGATTGGGTTTACATCTAGCAAAAGGATTTTAAAATACCTTGGACGCAGTAGTTTCTTTTCTTTTTCTGGAATACCTGCTAAGAAACAGCTTAACCACGTGTTAATGCAAACATACAAACAGCCCAAGCTCAGAAAGGCTCAGTGAATTCTTGAAGTGGGAGAAAAAGGAGAAAATCCGTGTCTCTGAATTTGGGGGAAAGCTCTCTCTCTGCTCCTGTTTCACTCTCCATAGACCCCCTTTCCTGAGGAATGGCTGTCCATGGCTGCAGAGCCTGCAGAGCCAGACTGTGTGAGCTCCAGGCCCTGGACCCTGTGTGACCCCCAGAAATGAGAACATTACACCCAGGGGATCAGCCCCGAGCCGTTTGTGACAGGAGTTAATAAATGGCACGAGATCTGCTGAGGGACAGAGGGTAACAGGCTCATTTGTCAGCCTGTCCSAAGCAGTTGTCTTCTTTGTCTTCGGGGTATATTTCAGCATCTCAAATATTTTGCAAGCTGCCAGCCCATGCAACTGTACTAAATTCCTGCAGGCACCACTGTGGTGGCTTCACTCGGGGTCAAGAGGCCACTCTGTGCTGCCACACTGTGAGCCTGGCACTTTGTCCACATGAGCAAAAGTAACACCAGCTATTAATTGATCTACTGAAATCATCAGATCTGCTGGTACATTGSACACTGTGGTTGGGAAATCAGCTATTTTTTAGAAACATAAAATCTATCAAGAAATAAAACAGGCTGAGGAAGTCTCTGATAAGGGAGAAATCCTYGTGGTGGTGGCAAAGTCCTGGTCAAAAGAACAGATACAGATATCTGCTGATCCAGATACCAGGATCAGCAAAACCAAAGAGAATATTGGAAAAGCATTTAATGATACTTTTCTGTGTAAGGATCCAGAAAGACAGCACAGCAGAAAAATATGCATTTCCTTGAGATGTGCCAAGGAAACTGCTCATATTCCTGGTGTGACYGTGCACTGTGCCAAGCACGTGGTGTGGGTACCTGCCTCGGGCACAGAGAGTCTTGGGGTACAAGCCAGGGCACCTTCGATGATCAAACTGTCAGGAAGAGATTTCTCCATTCAGAGTAAGAGTTCAGTGACTTTTTTCAACATATTGTCTCTTGCCAAAATATTCCTGGCAGCAMACTTGTTTATTTGGATATTTGCATAAGGTGAATCATAACAAAGGAATCACAGAYGCAGCTGAAACAGGCGGCTGCTCGGCCCTTTTTCTGAAGCTCATTTTGGGATAATGCCACTGATTTACTGCCATTGGCATCAAAAATCATACAGAGGAGTCAGGCCTTTGCTTCTCAGGTACATGAGTCTGATTTTTCTGGCTATGCTGAATAATAGGAATGTTATTATTTAAATGTAAACAGTGCAAAGAAAATTAAGAATATTGGAATATTGAGAGCCCTTTGCAGGGTTAGAAAGCAGAAGGCAGCACTCAGCAGCTCTCATCCCCAGCCCAGGCTGGTCCCTGTTGTGCTGTGGGGCTGATGCTGGCTGCTGGTGACACTTAAAGCAGGGACAGTGCAGGTTCTTGGCACTGTGACCCGTGTCCAAAGAACTCAACAGAATCATTTCCTTGAACAAGGATCTTCACCTGGTGTCTGGCAGCATCAGGGCTGTGACACAGCAGAGACTGCAAGGAGCTCACCTGCTTTGGTGCTGGCTGTGAAGGGTGATGCTCCCCTGTGTTTCTAGTCCAAACCCCAGCCTGCATTATCAGGAAGATTCACCTTGAACAGCACAGAGTGCATCCTTATTTTGCTGCAGATATATATTATTTTGGGGATCAGATGCTTTATTTCAATGGGAGCCAGGGTCACCACGTGGTGCCCTCTGTAGAGTGAAGGAGGGACACAGCAGGAAAATCTTCTCAGGCTGCCCAGGGGGAAACTGGGTGGCAGCTTTTGGGCTGTCCCAGGTGTTGGATTTTGAGGTCTGGCTGTGCAGCAGCAGTTCAGGAGGGTGAGAGCTCCTCACTGTACAGGAGCTGCCGTGGGTTGTGGTCCCAGGGTCTCTGTGTTGGACAGACAGAGGTGTTTCCTCCTCTCTGCCACCTCCCTGCCATGTGCAGGAGTTTGCTCTCCCATGGAATGGTGTTGTTGAAACTGAAAAATAATGGTTCAAGGGACTTCTGGCATTTAGCATACAAGAACTGAAAATCTTATCAGGATCAAAACACCTCTGATACAAAAACCATTACCAAGTTGTTTTTAAGGCTTGACTTGCTGTGCCCTTCAGTGGACACAGTCCAAGGTAAAGTCCAAACAGAGGCTGCCACACGAGCTGAGGGACTCTTCTTCTAATGCTGACACTGCTTTTGTAATGCACCTGAAGCTTTGCTGGGGCTGCCATTGCAGGGTGGGACACATTTCCTGAGTGCTCAACACGAGGCACCAGGATCCTTAGGATGAAACAAAAAAAGCCTGTTTGGACCAGGATCTACTGTGCTGGAGCCCTGCACACCCTCCTGCTTCCTCTTCTCATCCACACTCTATGTAATCATGAATCTAACACTCCTCCCCAAAACTTTTCGTAACCAAAGATCCCTCTTAATTGAGTTGTTTGCTCCACGCCTTAGCTGTTGGAAAGGTCATATCTTTTTTCAGAACAGGGGGCAAAGTCCTGCACAGTGAGATCCAAGTGSTCCCACACAGGGACCCTGGAAAACGCTGCTACAAGGTACACAGGCACCAGGAAAGGTGCCACATGTCACAGCCTTTGCCCCTCCTGCCACCGCCCTGGGGCTGAGCTGCCCTCTCTTTGCTGAARGACAGGTCCCATATGAACACTCAAAGGGACATCAGGCCCCAGAAGGTGTCTGSCACCACCCTACCCTAAAAAGCATAGAAACCCAAAGCCCAGGCTGCCCTGCTGGCACATCCTTGGCTCCCCCTGGTACCAACAGTCTCTGAGCTGCTGAGCCTGTCTTGCTCCATGGCAAGGAAGCTTTGCTTCCTCATCACTGCCTCCAGCACTGGRTAGTCCAAAAACTAAGCCAGAGGGCATTTATTGGACTCAAGCCTGTGCCAGATGCAAAGGTTAATGAACTCTGGCACCCAGTGCTATTTGCAGATGGGTGATTATATGCTCATAACAAATATGCCATCAGTTCAGGGCGGTCAGGAACTTGTTTATCACGTKCACAGCAGGGCACAGGTACAGGCTTGAGCTGCCTCCTTCTTCTTAAAACCTTAATGATTTTTCCTTCACCTGGATAGCCCTGGAGCTGCTGCTCATGAATAGTTCTCACAATCTCCCCTTCACAAAATGAGTGYACGGAGGCATTTGGGGAGAACAGAAAGTACTCAAGATTTTGACAGCAGCTGCAGCTGAAAAACATGTTTGATTCAACATCTTCTGTTTTTCCCTTTGTTTCACCTGAGGACCTCTGTAACTATTTGAATTTCTAGTGAAGGATTTCTAAATGCATTTTTTCCATGACARGTAACCTTAAGCATAAGGGGAGTTAAATATAGAGTTAAGAAACACGGGAAAGTTCAGGTTGAAYGAAATGCTTCTGATTGCTCAAGATTAAATATTTTTCTCCTCCCTGTCTTGCTAACCCAGACATGTTCTCTTTCTGGTTTGTTTTGACCTCTGAGCTGACAAATGCTCCCTTCTCTGTGCCTGCTCCAGGGTACAGTAGATGCACCTTTAGTGCCTTTCTTGTTTTTCCCCAGGCATTCTCACTTGCCTTGAGCTCTTTGAATTTGAGACCTTTATCTCTGCCTTCCAGCACATTTTCTCCCCTGCCAGTTGAGAAAAGGYTTGTACAGCACTGTGATGGTGGAGGCAGCCACGCTGAGCCCCAGGGGCAAATSGGGCTGTGGTGGAGCAGGCTCAGGGAGCTGCGGAAACCTGCGGTCCAGGTCCAGGAGCTCCAGCATTGGGGCTTCTTTTGGGAGAAAAGAAGGACACTTATACTTTCCCTTCATGGATTTTTTTCTGCTTGTAAAAGAACCAATCTGACCTTTGGAGGTCTCCTTGCACATCTCACCCCGGGCAAAGTCAAGGCCACCTGCATTACCCTTTTTACCTTTCTTGTAAATACTCACGTGGCAGATGAAGTCACAGCCCTCCCTTATCATGAATTTTATATCATCACCTCATCTAAGCCAGGGAACCTCTTCTGTCAGCCTGACTGGGTGGGCAGCAGAGGAAGAGACCCCATCCTCATCCTCCCCATGGAGGGTGAGCACGGGAGCAGCTCCAGCTCTCATCCCCTGTGAGGGGTGGCTGTTTTGCTGCACTGATGGTGCCAGGCTGCTTGGGTGTCCCCTGTCACCCTGCACATCACCTGCTACTCGTGAAAGCATCCTTCCTTTGCAAGGCATGAGGATTCAGAGCATGTTGTGCTTGCCAAAGGAGATACATCTTGACACAATGAGATTCCTTGCTTTGTGGTTCTCTTTCTGCACTTTGATGGGTCCCTGACAATGCTAATTTTTGGATGGATGTTTATCACACACTGAAAGCCTCTCTCCAGCTCACCAGGGACAGCCAAAAGTGGCAGTACAGAGATACAGACCAGCAGAGTGATGTGTGGAAGTTTCAACCTCTGCATTGGTGGCTTGTCTAATTCTCCTTCTCAAACCCTCAGCACAGAGTCCTGCAATCCCTGATCCTCTTCCTGCCATCCCTGCTCCTCCTCCTGCCATCCCTGATCCTCCTGCCACCACCCCTGATCCTCCTGCCAGTGTGTCCTCAGGGCACAGAAATGTCACGGGAGAGCCCTCATTGACAAAACCATAAACAGGGGCAGTTTTACAGGAGAGCTGGTGTATCGTACACACAGCAGATAATTGTGCTGCTAGGGGACAGATAGCACGGGCAATAAAAAGTAAACAGTGAGTGTTTGCCCAGCAGCTTGTGGCTGCTGGAGGAAGCAGGGAGCAGCTCGGATCAACTGCTTCATGGTCAAGGCCAGAGAAGCAGAGAAGGAGGCTCTGCTGGCAGCTGGGGCTCTGTTGGGTAGATTTGTGTTTGTGGTGCTTTAGAGACAACTACAGCCTCTGGTCTCAGCCATCCTGCTAAAACAGGCCATGGACTGTTTTATTTATCTTTGAATAAAAGTGTGGCTTCTCCCACTGCCTGTTTCTTGCACCCCGAGCTGTGTGAGGGAAAGGGAAGAGAAGATGCAGGTGCAAGCAGGAATGTGGACAGTCCCCAACTGAATTATTACTTGCATACAGTGAGGAAGTGTTACACTCTTGCATGGATAAATTATGCTTTTAATAATAGAATGAGGCTGGAAAATCAGTTTTGTACACATGTGGGTGTGCAGGAGTGYTGAGAGGGGCAGCCCCCATGCAGCAGGTGATCCCATAATCASCCTGGCTGGCCACACCACAGGCAGCTGCCTTCCCCTGGGGTCAGCCTACCCAGCTGCTGTCCCAACAGTTGTTTTCTYCTAATCCTCCACCACGAGTTAATGTTCCCTTGGCATGCCCAGCAYGGCCAGAGATGGCTTGGCCAGAGCAGCTGGAGCATGGGGAAGCGTGGCCTCCAAGGAGTCTTTATTTTCATGCTGATAAAGATCAAAGTTTTTTCTCTCCAGGGTTTCAGAGCAGTTCCCAGTGTGGAGAAGGGCTCATTTGGGAGCTGAGTGATCTGTCCTGGGGTAGAGGCAGCACCAATAAGGCAGAGCTGCACTCTGCTGTGATGCCAGGGGCAAATTGCAAAGGGCAGTTTGGGACAGAGGCGCTGMCAGCCCCTGGCAAACCCGTGCCCAGAAGGAAAAGCTGTCATTAAAGGCCACCCGGATGGCAGCACATGTGTCACCCTGGGGCTTGTCTGCACAAAACATGGATTTGCACTGCCATGACCTTTCACAGCCCATCGCCCCCCTGCACCCTGGTGCTGTCACTGCTGTCTCCATCATCACAGCTCTGAGAATCCCCGAGTCTGGATCAGCACCCAGTGTGTCAGACAGCACATGGCCATGGGACACCATCATCCTTATCCCAAATCACCTAAATACTCAGAATGAAGAGGTGGCAGGTAGACACACCGTGGTGGATTTGAGGACGTGGCACTGTTCAAGAAGGAGTCAAATTTTTAAAAATCACGCAAAGTGTTGCAAGTTCTTAATAAAAAACATCAGGCTGTGCCAAGAGGAATATCCAARTCAGAGGCCCTAAGGATTAAGCAGCTGGGTGGCATTAGCTAGGGTGGGACTTGATAGGGGAAGCATTAACAATTCTGTTTTGCTCACTTGGAGATTGCCATCATGATAAGAAGATGCCAGGGTCTTATGCTGTCATTTAAACCTGAGGAGCTGTGCATGCAGAAAGCTGTATGTATGCAGAAAAACCTTGCTCCCAGCTGGGGATGTAAAACCATTACAGGCTTGTTTGAATTGCAGGGCAAAGGTTTTGTTTAGTGTGCACATCTTCCAGCTCCCAGGTCTGTGAGGCTGGTCCCCAGTGGGGAAGTGAAATTCTTTTTCCCAGTTACAAGATGGGAAAATAAGARTTTGGCTGGCAAAACAAAACAGGAAAAGGATAAGTTGCAGCTGGAGTGAAAATAAATAACTTGTTTTGCATCGACTTGAAGATTTTCAACACTTGCAACCTCCTTTAAGTGTTTAAGCACACATTCAGAAAGAGTGACAAGTGATCAATGCTTTAAAATATTGCGCTGGAATCTGTGGGTACTAGAATTTGTATTCCCCAGGATTTGGGGTGATTTGCTGAGTTTGACCTSACTCCACACTTTCTGTCATTCACCTGGAGCAGCCTCTTCCTGAAGGACTGACCCATGGAAGGGACGCAGGCGGGGCAGTTTTTGAAGAACTGCAGTCCTTTAGKACCTCTCACAATGGCTGATTTCCAACTCTTGGTAAAACAGCTCTTTCAGGATAATCCTGACGCAGTTGCATCGATACAGAAATTAAATCCACAGGGAACACAGGCCTTTACAATCATCTGTAAACACTGTCAGGTTTTCCAAGCTGCCTTCATGCCTAGCTGGCCTGACAAACCCATCAGACAGTATTGATGTCATCACCACCAAAAATAGTGTGCTTCAAAAGATAAAACAAGGATGAGCCACTTAGCAGCTACGTGACAGAGAAAGCCACCTCAGAATTTCTTCCAGTACCAATTTGACGGGCCATAAGCACATAATGATTGGAAAAAACCTCTTTTCACAGATCAGGAGGGGATATTTAGTGGCTGAAAAATGTTTTTATGTGTTAATGCCTTTGGCAGTTCTTCATTCTCAAATTTCTTATGAGATACATGTGTGAACACAAAAACTAAGTCAATTGTAAAAGTATTTGAGGCAAAATCACAACTAAAGCCAAATGCTGCTTGTCCTACTTGTAGAAGAAAGCCTTYTATTCACAGCTGTCACAGCAGTTGATGTTGGTCTGGATGGAACATCAAAAATATGAAAAGTGAGGATAGATAATGCCAAAACAACAACAAAAACAAACGAAGAAACAAAAAAAGCAGGAAGAGATCAAAACTCTTCCCACTGCCAAGTCAAAAACGAGATGAGATCTCGGTGGGACCCATATATGTGACTTTGTGCATCAGAGGAGTTCTCTACTCCATCTGGGGCACTTGGTGCTGTCAGCTCTAACCCTGCTCTGTCTCCATGTGGAGCAGAGGAGGAGCTGAGGTGGGGAGAGCTGTAACTGCCAGGAGCTCCTGGGGACACCAACTGGGCTRCCATGGCCACCTCTCCTGCCAGTGTGGCCTCTGGAAAAGTCTTGGACCATCCAACCCTTGTGAAAAAGCTGCGTTTCGAAAGAAATACAGCTCTGGGCTCTTCCACTGGAGCGGCTGCTGAGGAAGGGACCCAAAAGAGGGGTACAGACCCCATCTTTAAACACTGGGGTGATAAAATGCCTGGGGCAGATGGTTTGGGGAATATCCTTGGCAGGGGCTCGTAGTGCCCTTCTGGGAGCCAGTTTATCCTTTCTGCACAGGTTGGAGTGGCCAGGGTTGGGTTATCTCAGGTGTTTTCCAAACATGGGAGTCGAGGGCCTCTCACTGCTCTCATCTGCCACCCTTAAAACACCATCAGAGCCTGCTGCAGAAACAGGAGGACATGGATTGCCCTTGCTTGAGGACAACACAGCCTGTTTTCTAATTCTGCCTGTGCCCAGCCCACTAGAGAACCTTTTTTTTTTTCTTTTTTTTCCACAAGAGTATTATTTTCTTCTGTTTTTAAGCCACGTCGCAGCTATGAATTCCCTTCAATCCAGCACGTCCCTATCAGCTCCAACAAAGGGAGCAAGAGGGGCTCCTGGGAGGAATTCCTGTCTGCAGCTGATGCTGAGAAACAATTTTTATGAGCTGTTTACTGTCCTTTTCCAGTAAATTACATTTTTTTATAGAGCATGTTGGTCAAAACCTGCGGACTGCTGTTAGGCTGGAATGTGAAATGCCAGGACAGCGTCCAGTTAAAAGTCCTGGGATGCAGATTATGTGAATGCAGAAGATTTCTGCTCACCCATCACATCTGGCACAAATGCTCTTCAATGCYGTGAAGGCAAATATCCATTCAAAACACGGTTTTGTTATGAATTCAGAAAAAATTATCTGTCCAGATGAATTTTTAACTTAATCCGTCTCTTCTTCATCACCAAGCCCTCTCCCCTCAGCCAGGAGGAGGTACAATGCTGCTCTGGCCAAAGAGGTTTTTTGGGGCACAGAAGATTTCTATGAGCTCCTTTCAGAGGCTGTCCCAAGGCTGCACATTCCTCAGAGGGGTTGAAGCACTGTTTGCAAAACTGGGCTTGCTTTCCAAGAGAGGAACTGCTTTTGGAGAAAAGTTTTTTTGTTTTCTACAGTTGTCATCATCACAGTAGAGCTGCTGGTTTGTCCTCGTCTCCTCCTGCCTAGGAGACATTAAACACAAGCTACAGACTGCTGGCTGCAGTGGAGGCATATGGAAAAGACTTTCTGCACTACTGGAAATAAGTGTGGTAATGATTCCAGAATGCAGTCCAGAGGGAAATTGAGCTGGGCTCTTGCCACGTGAAGGCCAATCATTTTACAACATGGAAATGCATTTTCTTGTTCTCTTTGAATAAAATATTCCTTGTTTTTAAAAATGAAGCTCGCAGGAGTTTTGGTGCTGATTAGTCATCAAAAGTGGGTGTTTAGTGGGTTACCAGCCCACAGCCCAGCTCGAGTGATTTCGGCAGCTGTCAGTCACAGACTGCAGTGACCCAGCTATCTAATAACCTTGCCTAGAGTCAGGCACCAAGAGAAAAAATTAATTTTAACACGTCTAGATCAGCAGAAACTAGAACAGCAAGAGCTAAGCACAGCGAGTACAGTGGTGGGGTCAGGAAGACAAAAGCATKGCTGCCAGCTGGATGCAATGCTCCACATGCTGCTGCTGCCCAGAGGAGGGATCCGTGCTCCTGTGCCGGGGGGATGGAGCTCAGCACCACTTATGGGGCTGGAAATGWGGTGAACCCCAYTGCACACACAGCCTGCAGCTGCTTCATGAACTGTAGATGCACCCTCTGTGCTGCTTGGGATCCTGTGCAGAGGGGAAAGGAGAGAAATCCCAGTGTGAACAGAACTAAAATTTGCTTTCCTGCAACAAAYAGGAATGACAACAGCAGGAATAAGGCTGGAAGTGCCTTGGAGAGAGTACCTAGTCTGCCCTATGTCCTACAGCTGGATGACATGAACCTGAACTAGCCTAGACTGATTTTTGTTTGCCCTGTCTCTGTAGTTCATGGTGTTCTTCTTGTCTGTCACAAAGAGTTCCTTTGCTTTCTGCCCCGTCCCACACACAATTACCACAAAAGTCACATTATTTTCAGGCAGTTCTCTCTCTCCTGCTGYGTCTTTGGCAATAAAGCCAAGGAATGGCAATGGCTAAGCAATAAAGCTTAGGGAATGCAGAGCACTGATACGTCAATGTGGGSTGATGCACCAGCACCAGTCCATGCAGCTGCCCATGCAGAGGAGGCTGAACCCACCAGAGCCTCCTGGCTGTGGTCAGCAGCACTCAGCTATGTGGAAATGGAGCTCAGGGCAAAGGCTTCCTTGGATCTGCTCAGATCAGGGCACAGGAGAGGGCAACAGAGCCCTGCAGCTGCTGGACCTGCTAACGAAACTGCTGCACTGAGTCTGTCCTGGCCACTGTGTTGGGTTTCGTGTGTCCTGGGCCCAAGTGGAGCTGCTCAGGGTGTTTGGTTTGGCAGGTGTGGTGCAGCCCGGCCTCAGGGCTGGCAACAGCCACAGCTTGAGCTGAGAGAGTGCAGAGCAGCTTCTGAGCAGGGCAGGGTGTGAGSAGTGAGTGTGTCACTGCTGCACCTCACCCAGGGTCCTGCACCGCTCCTGCACAAACACACACTGCACTGCCTCTAACCATCACTCCTTTTTTTCCATTGGTAAATATCCTTATCCAAAATCAGCGTAAGGGAGTTCTGTGAGCCTTATCTCGTTCTGCAATTTTCCTGCCTTACACAGTCACTAATAGTTCCCTATTTATTAGCTCTGGCACACATCCACACCATCTCCCAAGCCCTGTGCTTGCAGGAATGTAGACAGCCCCGCTTCGCTTCCGCTCTCCATGGATTTTGTGGGATGACTGGGTTTTGTAGGAGCTGAAGGAACTTTGTGCCAGCATGAGTAAAAGGGAGGAGGAGGCAAAAGGTAGAGCGGCAAAAAAATAAGAAAAAAACAGAGAGAAAGTCCAGAGAAAATAAGATCAAAATAGTCACAATTATATTACAGACTAGAAGGACTAAAAAGGTCCAAATTAGTTAGAATCATAGAAYAAGTTAGGTTGTAAAAGAGTTTTAAGATATCAGCTCCAACCATTAACCCAGCACTGTTGAGCCCACAATTAATCCATGTCCCTCAGTGCCACTTCTACAAGGCTTTCAAATCTCTCCAGGGACAGTGACTCAACCCCTTCCCTGGGCAGCCTGTTCCAGTGCTTGACAACTCTTTTGGTGAAGATACAAGCAAATTAGAAAGCATTAGGAACATTAGAAAAAGTGTCCTTGAGCAGCAAGAGCACTTGCTCAGTTATCAAGCACAGCCTCCAGCTTTCAGCCAGCAGCAGATGATCATAATTCATCAGCTGCCATGCAGCCTCTGTGTACCTCACTTTAGCTTCAGCTGAGCCAAAGGAAGGCAGAATGGAGAGAAAAATGAAAGCATGGCCACTGCTGGCAAGCCTGACCAACACAAGGGTCAGCACTGTGCACTCAAAACTCCTCCTTGGAGGCCCTGTACCCTTCCCTGCTCATCCCATCCCATCCCATCCCATCCCATCCCATCCCATCCCATCCCATCCCATCCCATCCCATCCCATCCCATCCCATCCCATCCCATCCCATCCCATCCCATCCCATCCCATCCCATCCCATCCCATCCCATCCCATCCCATCCCAAGCTCTCTATACCCTGCAGAATTGTTTCCATCATCAGCTATTTTGCTTCCTGCCTCCAGGTTTGCCCCAATGCAAAAMCAGCTRCATGAWGTATTGATCCACTCCTATCTTGCAAAAGCACCAGGCTTTTCCCTCAACCCCCTTCCAAAAACTTCATTCCAGGGTAATGTTGCCCCTCTCTGAGCAGTTTGCCATCATTTAATAATGAGAAGCTGCATGCAGAACACCAGATCCGGATAACAGCCAGATTACTGCACACCAGAATGACACCCAAGATAAAAAATGACCCACTGTCAGCTGTGTGGCGCAGACAATTTTCCACAGTTTGCAGCTAACTCTGCTACCCCAAGCTACCTAAGTCTGACCTTCTGCATCTCATGTTCTCTGGAAACGATTTTCTTTGCAGGCAGTTGCTTGTACCTTAGCTAGGAGAAAGGAAATGTGGATTCAGTAGCCTTTGAGGATCCACTCTTGACTGTTTGGTAAATCAAGTACAGAGAAGAGACAAACCCTTTTTATCATTGTCATGTTTTTTTTTTTTTTTTTGTTTTTTTGGTTCACAATGCTGAAGGAGAGAAGTTCACCCTTTGTTGATATGAACTGCAAATAAAATCTTAGGTCACAYTCTCCTGTGTGCTTCAAAGGTCAGTGAGTCCTCTATAAGCTCGACCATTAAAAAATTGTGGTTAAGGGTGGTACTAAGACATTACATGAGTAACTCTGGCTGCCACTGCTGAGTTGGAACTGAAGAGCTCCTCCTAATGCTGCACGGGCAACCCTTGAAAAACTCTCACTGACAAGAAAGAACACAGTTTAAAAAATAAAACATACAGGTTAGAGACAGCACRAGACCCTAAAGTACGAGCAGATTAAACAGGAGGCACTGGTGGTTTCCCAACAGTCCAGAGTCCCATGAGGGGATGTGTTATCTGGCAGCCAGGACAGTGAGAGGGAAGGCAGCCTGCCCACAGCCTGGCAGGCTGATAACTGAGGTGGGGAATCTGCACTCATGTGGGGAGTCTCATGGACTTCTGTAGACTTTGAATATGGAGTCCCTGCACTGAGCAAACTTGAYGGATAAACTTACTGATATTTATCTCCTAAAAGTTCTTTTCAAGCAAAGAAGTACCCAGAATTATTTGAGCAAATGTTTCTAGTGGGAGGTAAATTCAATTTGCTCTAGTTCAAAATATTATGCAGATTCCCATCTGCTTTCTTGCAATGGAAAAAAATAGTTCCAGATTATTAATCTATTTACAGTACCACTCAGTTGTTCTCTTTGATTGATGACAAGTGTTTTTGACATTAATATCCTGGTTCCTAGATTCTGTTAATTTTGTGGGTAAGTGTTTGCAGAAAACCAAACAAAAGTCTAGTTGAGAACAGATGCCTCAATTCTAATGGAAGAATTTCACACCAGCTCCTTAAAGGCCCCTTCTGAACCCACATGAACTCCTGCAGTGTGTTTTGCAGTTTCTCTCTCTCCTTGGCATACTGTGCATCAGAAACACAAGTTTTTAATTGCCCTGTCAGGCCTCCTCTCCCTCTTCCTGATTGTCACCACCCCTCACTTATGGTCTGTGATGATCTTTATCTTAGAGCAGCTATCTTAGCCACGGGATATCAGTGTTGTTCAATAACCCAGCCAAGAGCGATGAATTAACTTTTATACGATGGAAAAGCATCCCTAAGCTGCCATGTAAGAGGCTTACATTTCAACAGATGCAGTAAAAATTCATTTTACTTCTCTAGGCACGGAGTCATACTAACATTAACCTKGCTGTGGCAAAGTCTGGCCCATCCAGATTCCACAGGAACTGAAATTTGGTGGCAAAGTCAYACTGGACACAGGGCCAACCCTTCATCTGCCTGGTGATTATTATGGCAATAAACTGCATTTATAGAAATCCATATCCTTACAAATTAAAAAAATCCAGCAGGCAGCCCTTCCATTGTGCCTCTATAGCCAGGGCATTTTCTAACATCTGTTAAATTCACCACACTCTGCTGAAGAAGAGAATTAATGAAGCACTGTTTAAACACGACTTCAAAAAGTAGGGCCTATTCCCTTCCTCTTAAGTTTTTATGTGCTAGTTGTTTGTGAAGTCAGAATCCTCTGCTTGCGTATTTTCTACAAGAATATTTCACTATAACTTCATTTAAAAGTCATGGTAAATAACAACAGGTTTTTTCAGTCAGGTTGGAGATACCTGTCTCCTGTCTGGCCCTAAACTCTCTGTTCTCATGGCACTGTGTGGAAAGTCCCTCTGTGCAAACAGTGCTCTTTGTCATTTTATAAATAGCAATCCTTTTGAAAGGGCTTCATGTATGTCCCAAACATAATTTCAGGAACATTGCTATTCCACATCCACCCTGAGCTTCACTGTCTGTCTGAAATCCCCATGGGACTTTTTACAAGGGGTCTGGTTTTCCCCTGTGACCTTTGCTGAAATTTCACCTTTCCAGGTTACATCACCTGTGGGTGCAGTGGATTAAGAACCCAGCCACCTCCTGTCAGGTGATCTTGAAGGAGTCTGTCCATTCTTTCACAAAGCAGTAATTGCTGAGCCTTGTGCTTATTGTTTCTTGGAAAAGGCAACCAATATTAGTGTTAGAGTATTTTGAACCCGGAATAATCACCCAAGAACGTGCAGTTGTGCGTTTTTGCAAAGACGGTGCTCACTAGTTATGTGTAAAYGAAACTCCACATTCTGACATCTTACTCAGAATATGGTAATTACATTAAAAATGTAATAAAAATCTTAAGCTGAGCTTGATGACTATATCAGGGTACTCAGCAGTGGTTGTAGCTGAATGAACGGATCTGTCCACTGTAGCTCAACTTTCTTTGTGCAYGAAGACACGGGGAAATCCTAATAAAGAGGCAACTGGTAAATGTTCAATATGTTTAATACTTTGCTCCCTCATTTGGAGAACAAAGGGTTGCCTGTTTCATACTAGTGGTTTGAACAAAAGCGGGGCATGGAAACGTGTAATCTGCATTTTCTGAATAGTCAAGATTCACAAGGATGATTTCATGTCTCCTGTTCTTTTATGTTGGCATGCTAACAGAGGGGGACCAGAAGTAATCCAAAGTACTTTTTTTTAATGTTGTTAAAAGCCAGAATCAGAATCAAAAATATTCACAGTTGCATTGTTTGTAATGCAGTGTGAAGCACTGGTCTAATCTAAACACAGCACTACAATCACAGAGTGTAAAATTGAACTAATCTTTTAAATTAGTCTAAAATTACTATTCCTATCTCCAAGAGCTAGCCTAATAAACTGATGAATATGTAGGAGTTCCTGATATCCGATGAGAAATCCAACTGTATAAAAAGAATAAAAGGATGAAGGGAAGAGAGTCTAATTCTTCTCAGGAAGCTACTCCTGCTAATGTGATGAGGAAACTCCCACTGTGAACCGTGTCACTTCCATCATGTGGGACCACTTTATAAAACCTTGTCATTTTGTAGCTTTGGAAAAACACTGCAAAATGGATTTTCSTGGCAGTTTTGACAACAAAATGTGTTTTACTTTATGTTATAATGATCAGACTGACAGTCTTTCTGTAAATAATTYATACAAATATTCGTAACATAGGACTGTGCAATTCAGATTCAGAAATGTGCACCTGTAACATTSCCAACACAAAGAACTAAGTACATATTGCAATGGATTTCACTGGGCAGTTCTACTTAAATATGYCCTACATTTATTTAACTTTGAAAGAGAAGAGAAAGAATGATCTAATGTTGGTGTGCACCTTATCTATTAATAGTCTGTTAGGTAACTGTCACCTTTTGGCAAGTTTATTTTTTCTGACAGTGGTGGAAAATGGTTAAACACCAAAAAACGAGAYGTACTTCTACATTATACAAGAGCCAGCACCTTCCATTAGTGTTCCCAGTTTTTATCTGAATTTATTCCTTAGTGCTGTTCTCACCTCCAGGCACGGGAATGTCTTATCTTTCTGGACTGGAAAGGWTTTTTTGTGCCTGAATGCATATTTGCTTTTCTCCTTAAACCAGAAGAAGGTATTAATATCTGAACCCATGTTTTCTCCTGGTCCTGGTGGAAGTGCCAACATCAGCCAAGAGTGTGGAGTTTCTCGTTTGGGGCAATGCCTTCCCCCTTTTCTGGCCCAGCAGTGCAGCTCTGGCCCCATCCCCTTCTTTGTTCACCTCCTTCTTCCCACATCAGGTGTTTGCTGTTTCTTTCTCTGTTCAAGGCCTATTTTGGATTAACTTCTGTTCTCCRCCACTTTTACGCAAAAGCGTCCCTAAGGCCCTTGATTTCCTCAACCCTTCTAGCAATTTTCGGCGTGAATATCTGTGTAGCAAATGTAGAAATTAGGACAGTTATGAGGTCACCTATCCCAAATCAGACAGCTGGAAACTGGAAAGGCCATGGCAAGGCTCTCTGTCCAGGAGCCCAGGATAACAGGGTGGCAGGGATAGGCACCTGCACCCCATTTACTCCTTGTGGGAGCTGCCCCTGGCTCCGCTCTGTGCGGAGCTCCTCGCCCATCAGCACCAGCTGYCCCCGCACATCCTCAGCATCACCCCGCAGGGCTGCTCCGGGGAGACGGGGGGAATTTGCGAGGGAAGCGCAGAGCTGCTCTGTCTGCGTGGCAGGGCAGCCTGTGCATGGGAGACAGGACRGTGCTGCACGGGAGGAGGGACGCGAGCACAGGAGGAAGGGATGCTTGTAGAGAGGAAAGGATGCCGGCTCGGAGGAGAACCACACACAGGAGATTGCGGGATGCTTGCCGGGCAGGGGAGGCATGCGCGGGACTGGGGATGCACRCAGGGCATGAGGATGGATCCACGCAGGACGGGAGGGATGCGGGCGGGGAACGGCGGGGAGAAGGCACAGCAGAGCAGCTCGACGGCGGCGGGGACGAGGACGGGGCGTGCCCCGGCTGCAGGCTGGGCTCTGCCCTGCCCTGAGTGACTCGGCTGCCGCCCACTCGCAGCGCGGGGCACCGTGATGTGCGGGCGGGCGGCCCAATGGGGCCGGGGCGGCGGGGCCGGGGAGCGCCGAGCGCGGGCAGCGGGCGGGGCTGGGGCGGCGGGACGGCTCGGAGCGGCACGGCACGGCACGGCACGGCACGGCACGGCACGGCACGGCACGGCACGGACGGTGAGTGCTCCGGGGGCTCCTCCAGCGCGGCTCCAACTCGCCCAAAGTTGCGGGCGCTCGCCCCGCCGCTGGCCGTGCGCCAGCCCGCCCCGAGCATCCCGCCCGCGCTGGCAGCGGGGGAGGCGCCGACCGGCCCCGGCGGCTCTGTGGGGCCCGGCCCGGCCCTCGCTGCCGCCCGGCTCCGCTCTGCACCGGGCGGGTCCCCGGGGGTGTCCCGGGGCAGCGGGTTCGGTGGTGACCGGCGGGACGCGGGGCCGTGTCCGCCGAGCGCGCTGCTGCCGCTCCCCGCGGCGATGAAAAGGCACTTGTCTGATTCATCCCCCTGGAAAACTTCACCCCCGGGCAGTGCCGGGGCGGGCCCGGAGCGGGGGATGCGCTGCCCGGGCTCGGCTGGGATGGAGCCCCGGCTGCCGCAGACTTTGGGGCTTTGTGCGAGTTGGGAGAAGCGGAGCCCGGCCGAGGGGCGGGGAGGTGCCGCTTCCCGCTGCGGGTTCCCGCAGAGCGCCGCTGAAAAGGGGTTCGGTTTGCATTTAGCTTTTATCTTTTGTGCAGGGTATATTCCCARAGCAGAAAGTGTGAGGAAATGGGAGCGACTTCTCATCTAATTGAAGCGGGGTGAAGTAAAGTGAAGTCGTGGGACAGCTGCGTGGGTTTATTTTTATACATCTCTAATTTGGACCGGGAGAGGAAGTGTCACCCCTCTCCCCCTAACAATGGCTTCTTGTTGGGAGCCTGGGAAGGGAAGGAGAAGAGCAGGGAATTTTTCAGGACTTAAAGCTTCATACTTTCCTTTGCTGGGGCACCCTGATGCTGGCTAAAAGTATTCTAATGGATAACATCAAGTTCCAGTGCTCACAGAGGTAACAACTCTGCAGGCATGACTGTGTTCCAGTTGTAAGTTTTTGTCTTGGTACAAATAGTGGTGAAGCATGTGGATGGGAACCAGCCCCAGTTAATGCTTCCTTGGCTGCATGTGTGCTCTGTATGAGCATCTGTACCTTCCAGCAGGGCATCACTGGGACTCCCTGATTTCTGTTCAGGAGAGCTGCTGGTACAGATCTGAGCAAATGCCATTGAATCAGCCTTTGAGGTTGTTATTGCTGTTACACAATTCCAGTGGAATGTGAGAGCTGGGCTTCCTGTTTTTGGTCAATCTGTAGAAGCGACTATAAAAGATAATAGATATCTCAAATAAATTGCTTTTGCATGAGAACTTGGAGYCATTGTTCAACTCGTAGCACTTGTGACTTCTCCAGTGAGCCTGGTAACCTGAGAAACAAAACTCCTTAATGCTTGGAGACTTGCTCAGAGTAACTTTAAAGACAACAGCTGGAACCTGGATATAAAGAGGGAATAGTTACCGAGATCAGCATGTGCTGGTGCTGTGCATAATGATGTATAGAAATTCAATCTGTTTTGAAAAGAATCTTGTGCAAAGAGGAGCTGCTGGTAGTTTGTAAGTGGAGAGCAGTGATTCACAGGGATTAGTGGACACAAGGCAAGTCCCCTGGGTGCAATATTCTGCAGCTGATTTCTGCCCTGGGGGTGTTTGATGGCCTTCTGTGGGGTGTGTGCATGCAGAGACTTTAAATTCCAGAGCTGTTTGTKTGCATCTAAATAACTTAAAAAAAAGTAATAAAATAATTTAAGTGAAATCTTTTCAAAACACTGCCGTTATCACAGCCTGTTCATCTTGCCAAAGGTTTAACAATTTGAGGATGTTGCTTGGTTGTAACCAAGCTCCTTTGAAGGAATTTTTTGCTTGTGAAGGATGAATTACTCATTCTTTGTCTGAGTTAAGAGATCATAATGTGATTATTAAACTGAGTTATTCAGTGCTAGATATAAGGAATTGTGTTTAACCAGGGTCTTTGTTCTCTTATCAGAGTTACTCTGATGAAGTTTCCCCTTCCATAAAACACGCAAACATCTCCCCAGATTAAGAACGCCCCAAACTCCAGAAACCTATTTACCAGTTTTGGCTAGATGAGCTTTTCAGTGGCCGAGGCTCTGGGGACTGATGACTTCATTAGGTATTTGGATAAGAGCAGAGGAAGCCCTTCCCCTGGGGCTCCCTTTCTGACTCCTCTGCTCCGGGTTTCAATTGTTGTGAGATTAAGATGGTGAGTGAAGGAATTGCAGCCTCGTTAAATGAGTTTGCTGAATCCACTCATGCGGGATCTTCTAGTAACTCTTTCCTGTGTTTACTTGGCTTTCTAGTGCAGCCACTCTAATGGCTTTGGAGGAGCGGAAATACAACAGTTCTGATTCGGGGGAAGCAGGAGAGAGCTGCTCAGTGATTGATTGGAAGGGATGTTAGGGACAGTAATTTGGTGGTTGTGCTTAAGCAGCTGCTGGTGATCTAAGTGATCTGTGTGCCTTCTGAGTGGCTTTATCTGCATTTTTTGTGTTGTAAAACTGCACGTGCTTGAATACAGCAGTTGCATTTTTGACAAAGTATAGCATAGTGCATGGGCAGAAGATAAATACTTTTACATGATTGGCAGTGAGTTTAGGGAGGGTGTGCCTATCACAGATACTGTAATTCACTTCCTTATCTAAGCAGGTGATGTGATCAGTAGCTCATTTCACACCTTTGGTTGCCTCGGTGGTGATACTTTTGGTGGTGGTAATTTATTTGGTGACGTGTCCCAACACACAGATAATGTTCTTGGTAATCTATTTTACATAAATAGGTGGCCAAGCACAAAGGGGCTGTGTTTTCAGCAGAGCCAAAGACSAAGTAAGTTCTGCTTTATATCTGCATGAGGTATTTCTTGTTTGTGGTTGGGGTTTGTTTGTTTGTTAAGTTACAATGCTTTGCATTTCTTTGTTCCATAAAATGCTGAGAGATGTGGATTGGAAATTCTCTGAGGACATTTGTCCCTCTTTAGATATAGCCTGTTAGCTTGATTTCCTTGCACGTGGATCGCCTGTGGCAGAGGAGGTGGTGGAAAAGCAGCATCAAGCCTGCTTGCATTACTCCAGTGCAGGTTTTGTGCAGATCCATCCGTGCCCTACAAAGCTCAGTCCCGGCTCTCTAATGGTGTTCACAAGGGCASCTCTTGACCTGCCGTGCTGGGAGGMGGTTTAACCCTGTGCAGGGACACTTCTGATGGCACAGAGGGTGGGAAGCAGACGTGGGGAAGGAAGCGGGGAGATTTCAGCTGCTACAGTGTTGCTGTACAGTTTGCAGAGGGTCCCACAGGTGAAATTTATGCGGCTGCTACTTGTTTTTAGTCTGTGTACCACCAAGTACTAAGCGGGAAAAGAAACATGCTTTAAGTTAATGTTTTGTGCAGGCTTTGAATATTACTCTGCCTCCATGTATGTTAGAGCAGTAATTCAGCATAAAAAAAGCAGATTCTCATCTCTCTGGGCCAGCTGTTTAAACATGTGACTGACAAGCTATCAACCTGCCTGGTGCAATAACAGATATTAATTTTTAACTTTGAGTTTCTTGTCAAATTTGGAATAGCCATAACATGATACGTTAATATTTATCAACAGATTACTGGCCTTTGCATGCTCAGCACTTTTGGAACTAAGTACTAGTGTGCATTAAGTAATCCGTGTATCTTTGTGGACATTGAGCTCATGAAGTAATTAGAGTTGCTAATTACATCAAAAAAAGCCAAGCATGAATCCAGAAACTCCCACCAGCAGATRTGTGAAAAGTGGATATTGGATTTTAAAAGTTTACCAAATAGCTTTAACGCCTATGTAAAGCCAAACTTTCCTGAATRTCTTTTCTTTACAACTACATTGCAAAACTGAGACCAGCTCTTTTAATGAGGCTGGTGCAGGGTTGAATGAAACCTATATTTGTTGGGTTACTGTAACAAATGTCACAGCATCACCTGTCCCTGGTCCCCAAGCCCCATGACAGGCATCTGTTGGCATCTTTGCCCATACATTCCTGTTGGCACTTTGGGAATTGGATTGTTGCACAAACAGCAGTGGTTCTGTTTGTGGTGGGTGGGCCTTGGCAGAACTCTGCAGCCCTGCTGGTAAGGGAGGGCATGAAAGAAGCATTTCCCCTCTGTCCATCCCAAAGTTGCTCAGGCTTTAATGCAGAATCAGCTATCCCTGTTTGCATGGTCAAAGCCCTYTTCAAAGCCCTGCTGCTCTTGCTGCTGGTGGACAATAGGTGGGAAGTGTGAGAGCTGAAGGCAGTTGGGTGCTGGTTCAAGAGCTGGGCTCTGGGTGCTCTGGCTGGGAGAAATGGAGCTCACTGGGCATCCTGGAGGAGCAGCAGCAGCTCAGCTGACAGTGACTGGGCTGCTGTAATCGCTTCCAGCCATGTGACTGCTGGTCATGAATGARCTACTGTTGTGTCCCCTGCTCCATACACAGGGGTTTGGGTGTTCCTATGGTGTGCTGTTTCTCTTGGATTTATTGAATTGAAAATAGGAATCTCCAGTGTGGTCTGTGCAGGCAGTAGGTATGAGGCGGGTGGTGCTTAGACACAGCAGCATTTAGTTCAGCTTCAATCTTGGCAGTTTCCTACTTTGTGCTCTTCAGTGCTGAAGTTGTAGGTGATGGGTCAAGCCTGTCCTGGCCAGCCTTGCTAGTGTTTCCTGCCCTGGATGTCCTTCCTGCTTCTAGGTCAAGTTTCTCTGGAGACCTGGATAACGCCTTTGCATGTGTTGTGAGGCTCACTTGGAGCCCTGCAGAATGCTCTGTGAAAAGCCTTCTGGTTTGTGCAGGTACTTGCCAAGTGAAAGGCTGAAGGTGTAGATTTTCCTCTGCTTTACCTGTGTGGCATTGCCACACTGTGCCATCAGCATGGGGACAGGGGATTCTGGCTGCCAGAAATCCTCCTTCCTAATCCCATTGTGCTGCAGCCCCCAGCTCACCCCATCTCCACTGGCACAGGGCACTGGCAGCATGGGGTGGGTGTGCTGTGACTCTGGGGACATGCTGCCATGGGAGGGTGATGGAAGCCAGCCTTTTCACTGCTGATTGGAGAGATGATTTGACTACAGCTGAAAGATGCGACTGTGTTTGAGGCTGCAGATCCCAATCGGGCAGCAGGTGCTGTGTTTGAGGTTTCAGGTATTTGGTGTGTTCCTGTGTGATCTGCCAGCCGTGTAGAGAGCAGCCTGTACCAGCTGAGCAAGGAAACGGGAATTGGTGGAGCTGAAGGCAGAAGTCCCCACCTAATGGGGCTGGAGAGTGGGTGGGAGGAGAGGACACACTGATGATCTGGAGGTGATTGAGGAGATGTCTGCACTCTACTGATGTCACACTGTTTGATCTGGAGGTGATTGAGCTCTTCCTGTGGTGGCACATCTGACATCAGTGCTGACCACGGCTGACATCAGTGCTGACCATCAGTGCAGCCAGGACTGTCTGCTTGGCTGCTCTACCCTCTCCTGGCAGCTCTGTTCCCATCAGGGTGTGGACCTCCCTGGGCAGGGTGGCCAGCCAGGCCAGTCCACTCAGTCACTGTGGCATCTGCTGGTCTCCTGGGAATCTGTAATCTGTTGGCTTTTTTTGGTAATGGATTAAAAATGCCCAGAATGATAAGCAAGTCCTGTCTGGCCTGCTTGGAAGAATTCTATCACAAGTACTCCTCTAACAGCTAGGGTTTCCGTCTGGGTTTGTGGGTTCATGCCTACTGGGCTACTCAAAGCTGGTTTTGCACTGGGTTTGTGAGTGGTCTGATGAAGAAAAGGGAGCTTCCGTGCCCCCAGGYGAGTTGCTATCAGCAGAGATGGAGCTATCCACAGTCAGCCCTTCCCTTTTGTTTATTTTGCCAGCTGATTCCTGTTTGTTTATCTCCATCTTTCAGCAGCTGAGCTGTGAGGGTGACCAGTGCCAGAGAAATGCAGCATCCTTGGCAGGTGGGCTGCTTGCCACAGGTCCCCTTCYTTGTGTCCCCCTGYACTGGCTGCTCTGTTTTCTCCATTTCTGGGCAATGTGCGCATTCCTGGGGGCAAATTGGCTCCTCTTGCAACATCCAGATTGTCCCCATGGCCCGTGGTGGCCTGTGCASTGCTAACATTTGGGAGTTAGTATGGAAGAAATAAAATAATGATTGATTTGTCATGCATCTCTAGGATGTGGGGAGCAGGACGACTGCCTGAAATGGGAAGCTCTGGTTAGGATTGCTGCTGATTGCCCATGTCAATCCATATGGGCCATATGCTTCTAACCAGTCTCCTTGTCTCATTTCCTTCTCTGAAATGCTTACAGCTGTTTTTCCTGCCTCTTCAGTAGGTTTTTTGTCCCTGTAAAAAGAGTGACAGCTCACAGATGCTGCTGGGAGTCCCCATTGAATAGCTGGGAAGAGAGACTATTACTGTGATCTTCAAGAGAAGATAAAGTGTAGTGTCTCTGCAGGAGGCCTAATTACTGTTGTTTTAAGTAAGCTTTCTTGTTTTTTCTTTTTAAAGCTGGCAATAGAGTTCACTGTCTCATTCACTGTTTCCTCATACACACTGTTCTTAGTGATGGAAGAGAGAGAGCAGGTAATTAATCAGGTCACTTAGGTATAGCACAAGGAAGGACAAAGTGATGTTGTTGATGATGACATATTGAGGTGTTCAGCATCCAGTTCTGCTGCTGTGCTTAGAACCTTTGGGTTAGCCTTTACAGTGTTGCTTAGAGGTTGGTTTTTTCCCTAAATAATTGAGGTTCATCATTGCTGGTCCTCCTCTTCCCATGAAGAACCATCTCTTTGTCCTGCTCTTTCTGCATTCTGCCAGGAAAGGTAACTGCAGGCTTCTGCAGCTGGGCTCATGGTCCAGCCCTGGTCAGATGGAGGAGCTCTGAGATGCTGATGCCYGTGCAGTGTTTCACAGTTTGTGGGTGATGGGTAAAGGGGCACCTGCAGACAGTGAGAGAAGCTGTCTGTACCTGCTTTTAGACAAATGAACTGCAAGGAACGTGGGGCCAGTGTGGCAAAGTACATGGCTGTGTTGAGTTGGCTTGAATGCCAAGTTAAGACAGTGACTGTAACAAATAAAACCTGGTGGTACGTCATGTCTGAGGTCTGTGTGATCTTGGGTTCATTTAGGTGCTGAGAGTCCAAAAAGTCTCTCCTTTTAGTGGGTTGGTTACCCATTGGTCATAAGCCTTAAATAASCAAAACTTCTTTTCTTTTCCAATCCTCTGCTTTGCCTTTTTTGCAGTCCCAACTGCACAAAGCAGCGAGCTGTCCCAGCAGCTGTTGTGTTGGTGTCTGAGAGGAAATCTTGGGTAGAATCCTGGTGTCTGTCTGTCATCTGTCCATGGCTGGTGACCATTTTCCTCCCTCATCTTCCCAAGGGTCTCACTGCTGTGCAAGTGGCCACGGATTGGCTTTTCCTCCTGCAAAAAATACACTGGGGCTGTACTCTTCCTTAGCCCATGTTGTAAATTACAAACTGCTGTAGGAAATGGAAAACAGAGTAATTCTGATTTGTGTTCTTTTAGAGCCTGTTCTTTGGACCAAAATACACAGGATAAGTCTGGCCCTTCCCTCTATTCACTTTTCATAGCCTCCTTTGTTTTTAATTTATATATCTTTTTATTCTAAATTCCTCCCATCCCCAAAATAGAACAGACATCAGCCTGCAAGCAAAGATTGCCAGGCACTGGTCTTGTGGATTATAGTGGCTTTTTGGCCTGGTTGGAGACTGAGCCCCACCCTACGTAGGCTTGGATTAAAAATAGTCTTCCTTTCATCAGGCTGAAAACTGTACACAACACATCTATGTCTTGGTTTCTGGGGTATTGGCAGCCACGGGAAGCCCTTCAGCTATAAAATACCTCAGAAAATCTGTTTGCTGCTGATTAATCCAAAAGTGCTAAGGTGGCCAGTGTTGGAAGGGTGTAGAGCTGCATGTCTGACTGCCAACCACGTAGTTATYGTAGATGTTGATCAAAGTTTTAGCTGTGCTTCTTGAAGGACCTGAAAACTTTATAGCCTGTGTGTTGGGCTGCCACTTTGAGAATGTCTCAGCTCGGGTGGTGCAGGGATGTCCAATGACCAGGAGACTGCTCCTGCCCGGTCTGTCTGCCCAGACCTGAGCTGCACACTCCTCCCTCTTCGTGTAAAACAGWAAAAACATTGAGGCCAAGAGGCTGCCCGGGATCTGGGGTGGTGATCTCATTCCCCTGCTGCCTGTTGGAAAAGCCAAGCCTCAAACCCAAGGCTCTCAGTCAAGCCTGAGTGGTTGGCCCTGGGATAGCAGAGGGAASATCTGAGTGTCTCCTTGCCCTGGGCATGTGTTCTGTGCCTCGTGAACCTCAACTGTTGACTTGTTGTGTTGTTTAATTTGTTTTCCACTGTCCTTGGCCATGCTGGGTTTCCCTGCTGGCTCAGTGGGGAAGGACAGGATGGGGCTGACCAGGGATCTGGAAGCAGGCGGTGCTGCCCGGCAATTCCTCCAGTTTGCCACAGCCTTGGTGCTTGTTTAGGGCAGGGGTGGATGAATGAGCAGGGGAGTGTGATGGGAGGAGGGCAGGGAGGCTCTGCCCAGTGCCTGTGCCACAGCTGTTTATGGCTGGTGTGCTCTGTGTGCCTGGTTTGTGTGACCTTGGTGATCAAAGGTCTCTGCAAAGAGAGAAAACGCCGCCTTCTCTTCAGTTTTTGTACACTCTGCCTTGGCTTGTTCTGTTTCTGGTGATTCTGTTCTAGGCTAGGCTGTAAAAAAAACTAAAAATGTGAAATATTATCTCATAAAACTTTTGTAAACAGTCATGAAACTTGCTGTAGAAGGACACTAGAAAGATTTTATTTCTCCCAAAGCCTAGGGATGAGCTTTCAGCCTTTGTCTTACTCAGTTGCATGTTTTTTACTTTAATTGAGAGTCAAGGGGCTATTTGGTCATATCTCAAATTCTTAAAGTGGAAAAACTGACTGCTGTAGTTATGTCTTTACTACAGACGTTTTTTTTCTGCTGGAGGAAGCTGAATTTTTCTTGAAAAAAATGCTAGCTAGACTGTTTAAAAAGATTATATAAATACAGGAACTTAAAAAATTGTATAAATACAGGAACTTACACAAGGCAAAGTGAGTGCTGCCCACTGCAGGGTCAGGTCAAGACAAGGAAAAACTGCAAAACACCAACTTGTGAAAAAAGCATAAAGAAGATMTGATAATCTGGTAGATGAGACAGGCTGGGTAAGAGCAGAAAAGCTGCKGGTTTGTATCAGTGTTTCCCATACCAGCTGCAGAATGGGGCTGTGGCTCAGGGAGGGGCTGTAGGTGATCCTGCCCCTGCCCATGTCCTGTTAGTGAGGCTTCTGATGGAGTTTTGTGTGCTAGAGCTGCTTCTGCTGCCTTGGTTCCAGATGATGGGGAGACCGTCTTGCTAGGGGGAAAATAGAAAGRATTGATTGCAGAGTTCTGAGGACATCCTCTTGGATTGCTGTTGAAATTGTTTTCTCATTGAGGTGGTGGGGGGAGAAGTTTTAGAAAAGTCCCCTTTGTTTTCCCTTGCTGCCTTTTTTTTTTCCTGAAGGTCAACATGTGAAAAATAATTCTGTACTAGAAAGAAAATAGGAAGCCATGTGATCCTGCATTATATCTGTGTGGCTTATTTTTTTGCCAATAYGTTAGTGATTAAATTAGGGGCTCTCTAGAGCTGAATGCACAAGAAGTCTGAAGTTCAGGTTGAAGACCTTGGGTAATAGAAGCTTGTATCCTGTCTGGATTAGATTGAAGGTGATGTGCAGTGGGTTGTTCCTGAAATAAGTTTGCCCAATCACCTGTGTGCTGTTTCTGTGTTCTTCCTTGCCTGTTGTGTTATCTGAAAACTGTGGCCGAAGTCCTTTTTCCCAATGTGCTCTTTCCCTCAAAGCAGCTTCTTTTGATCAATTTGGGGTTTTTAAAATGTTTGTATTGATGTTTGCCTCAGTGATGTTGTTGGTGAGTGTGGTGCTATCCCAGCCCTGGTGGCAGAAGCTCATGTACCAGGGCTTCTCAAAATAACAGGGAAAGGGAATTGCTGATCTGCCTCTTCTCTCTTTTGTGCTACAAGGTAGAAGAGTGTCTTGCTCTACTTTCACAAGCACTAGGACTRAACTTTTTACCTTTGACTCTGCCCTGCTGGGAAGGTCAGGAGCTGGATGAGGTCCYGTGGGTTTTCACAGTTTCTGTCCCTGTTTTCATGGGAGATCTCAGTGTAGCCCCTCGCAGCAGATGAAACTGCTGGGCAAGCACCAAAGTTCTCAGTCTGTCCATTGTGGTGCTAACCAAGTGGAAAGTTGAATTCAAGCCACCCATCCCTGTAATTGGCATTCATATTTTGTGAGGCAATGCTTCAGCTGGGTCTGAAAGATCGTAAATTCCGGGTCCTTGTTTGTGCTGCCAYCGCAATCTTGTGCTCTTCCCTGCTAATCAGCCACGAAGGGTCTGYGCAGTGTTGTTTGGGTTTGGAACAGGGCTGTGGTTTTGAGATTCCACGATGCTGAGTCTSGTCCCAGGGACAGGCTTGGATGTTCTCCTCCTGCCTTGGAGCCYGTGCAGCAGGATGTTAGTGAGCAGGCTGATATCCCAGCCCGTCCCTGTTTTCCTTGGGCTCAAGCAGTGTTTGCTTTCTGCTGTGAGTGTTGAGCAGCTGCAGTGCTGTGGTGGTATATACATATCTATATTGTGCTATAAATCCTGTAGTTAAACATTTCYTCGACCCAGCGTAGAACAAGGTGCWTGTCTCCAGCTGGTCRCAGAAATAAAGGAAGTGAGTTCCAAAACAATATTGCAATTAAGCTGTTTTTTTTCCTGAATTTTGCACAAAATGTTTTGCTTCCAAGAATGGATTGTGAGGACTTTATTTTAGGGGTGTTGTAATTGGTRTTGTGCAGGCATTCAGGGAGAAGGTTGGCCCCTGTTTTTAAGAGTTGTTTCTGAGACAACAGCATTCTGAAGGTCAGCAGAGAACAAATGGAAATCCATTTACAAAAGCATTCATGTTTCTCAGTGCTCCTGGAAAGAATAAACAAGTTTCTGAATCCTCACTCAGATAGAATTTACCTTCCCATAAGGAGAGAGAGGAAACTGGGCCTTCTGAAAACTGAAAATATTTTGAATAAGCAGCCTTAMTGTCTGACCTAAACTTTAGCCTGTTCCTTTCTGCACTGCTTGGCTGAGGTTGGGACTAAGCTGTCCTTGGGGACAGGGATGGGAGGTTCCTGTGCAATCCTGCTCCTGCCCTTCTTTTGCCCACCCCTTTGTAATGTTCTCGTTATCTAATTTCCAGCTGGGCTCTTGGCCACTGTATTATATAAACCAAATGCTCAAGGAAAGGCAGCATAGTCAGACTTCTTGTTGAAAACTTGAAAAAAGTGRCATTGCTTCTGCCCAGCTAAGAAGCTCCTGGAAGTTATTGTAGCTGTGCTGGGCAGATGRTTATGGCAGTGCCCAGCCTACTCTAGATCCATCACTGATGGCAACAACTTTTGTGCCTCCCTGCMGTTCTCCCCCTTCTTTAAGTAGCATATACATGTTTTCTGGGTTATATAGAGTTGTTTTAGTCAGTCCCTTTGCTCCCTGCRTTCTGAAGGTTTGTATAAAAAGAGGTTTGTAAATCCGTGAAATGGAGTGAGATCTGCCCCGTGCAGTCCTTGAAACCCGCTGTTACGCAAGAGCCTTTACGACCAGGAGCAGTCAATGATTCACCTTGGCAATTAAAGCTCTGTGCATTGGTTTGATATCAACTTGGCACGTAGCAAGGCCCTGCACTTTCTGGGTGCATTGCCCTTTCACGTGTCACACTCACAGCTGATGTTCTTGCTCAGCATTCGGTGTAACCCATGCTGAACCTTGTGGTGTCATTGCTCCCAGCTATGGATCCTTCTCTTCTGCCTCAGCTCCTAAGTTGTTTSATGCCTTCTATCAAATGCCATGCCTTCTTTGGCTTTATGTAGGGTCTGCAGATATATGGGTTTTGTTTCTTTAATTTCTAGGATGAGGGTTTCTTTAGTACCGATTCATAAAGCACTAAACAGCAACWACAGACTGGGGAATATAAGAAATCTGCTGTCACAGCAAAGACTGGCTTCACAGCACAGAGATCAGTCTGCTACTAGTAGCTGTTTTTTATGGYCTGGAAAATGTGAGAGGGCTTACTAATTAACAGTGTAATGAGCTGTGTGGTGAAGATTGYGCTCTAGGGACCCGAGGGCTATGGGTGACAACTCAGAGTGTACATGTGAGTGGTAATCCARCTCTACCCCACCTTTGCACATATCTGAAAAGAGTGCAGTAGTCATGGGAGCCCCTGGAGTTACCCTGTCCTGCAGGTCCATCCTACAGGACACTTTCTGTTGGGGCTGAGATAGATAGAGCAGTTGGAGGGAAGCCAACAAGTGCACAAGCTAAACACCAGAAAAAGTTTCATGGTCCCTAGAGAGGAGATTCTGGGCTGGTTGGACACAGCTGAACTTGCAGGGCCCCYTTGCACAATGTGATGAGCCACGTGCCTCTGGTGGGATGTCCAGAGGAGACACCAGTCCCTCCCTGGCTGGACTGGGTGTGCTGCTGCCCTGGTCAGTGCCTGGAGCCCTTCTGATACTGGGGGCTCACCTGCAGTAGAGATGGGTTGTGTGGGATTGAGGAGCAGTGGCAATCTCCCACTGACCAGGGGTGGGTGCAGCAAACTGGTCTGCACAGTGGTCAGCAGATGGCCAAATGTCCATCTGGTGGCTGGAGCAGGCTGTGACTGCAGAGTGTAATCTCTTTTTGTGTCTAGGTGGAAGGTATTATGCAGTTCCTGGCTTCTGGTTCTGCATAATTGCCAGTTTTGTTACAGTCCACAGATCTGTTTTTCAAACCACATCCTTTTTACTGTTGTAATTGTATTTTGAAGATGACACCAATGTTATTAGTAATCTAATAGGGTGCTCCTGTGGGCAAGTCCCTGGTATTGTTTGGCATTAGAGAGAGCTCTTGTTTTCAGTTGACTTTTTTTAAGCTRAAATCAGGTGCAGTGCTTGGCTTTRGTAGCAGTATTTATGTTTTAGTATTTAGAAAGTGAGTCTTCTCCGGGGAGAAATCTGGCTCAAGTAGCTGAAAATATTGCAAAGGTGTTGGTGCTGCTCAGGCAGCAGAGTATTTATCACTGACAAAAAGTTAAAAGGCTTATGACAGACTTGTATGAAAATATCAACCTCTTCTGAACAAATCTGCCCTGTAATTTGCATTTTGCAACCATTTGCATTAAGATTGTTTTTTTGGTGCTCCTTAAAACTTTCTTTTTCTGCATGTATAAAGATCTCAGTTCAAAGAACAACATTACTATTAAATGGCAGCTTTTCCATATTAATACATTCCACGAGGATGCAATGCACACGAATGCTGTAAACTTCTCAATTGTAAATGTGTGTAAACTGAGTGGTGCCAGAAAATGGATCAGAACAATTTCCCTGCTCAGATATGTTGTGTGAACAGTCACTCATCTTCTGCAATAGTGCAGTTCTAGTGTAAAATACGATTTCCTTGAGTAGTGGCTGAAGGTGGGCAGTCATGTAGAGCATKTTCTCCAATGCCAGTTTTATTGTGTCAGGTCAGCTCTCTCCCCATGCTTCAGGAGCAGCCATCAGCCTTCATCTGATGCTGTTGTAATCACCCAAAGTGCTTTCTTTGGGGTGTGATTGTTGCAAGGTGCACTTTGTGATTGGTTAGGTGGAGCTGCAGAACTGGCTTAAAAATATTCTCTGCTCTGAGTTCCTTCCARTGGCTTCTCCTTTGGCTCAAGGAAGGTGTAACAGAAGGGATGRGAAAGTGCCTCAGGGCTGGTGGTGCCCTGCTCAGGCCCCTGCAGGASTGGCTGGAGCAAATCCCAAAAGCCCTGGCAGACCCCTGCAGTGTTTTCAGATGCAGCACATCTGGCAACTGCTTTTCCAGTGGATGTGCAGAAAGGATTGCCAGGTCATCTCTAATTTATCTGTCCTTTCACCAACCCCCCCATCTGACCCTAGACTCCCCATGGCCCATGATATCAAGGGAGTAACTTGTTCATATTTTTTTCTGTGTATCCCCTCTCCACACCCACCTTTTTTGTCTTTCGAATTTAATAAAGTGGGTGACTCAGTACTAAATATAAAGCCTCCTGCTTCCGGCATCATCTGCCTGTGGCTCATTTCCTGGAGCTGACATCAGTTGAAGCCTCCCGATTTCCTTATGAAATAGCAAGACATGAAATATCCTTAACGCTGTGTTCTGGGCATGCTTGTGGACTTCTTTGGTGACTGCATGGCTCCCTGATCCAAGCTGTGAATAATTAGCTGGTTAATTACTGCTGCACAGGGTAAATCGGGCGAGCCCTCAGATCTGTTTTGCACTGCARAATTGTACTCAAGTTTGCAGGCGTTTTTTTAAATAAAGACCAACTTTCAGTCCCTCCTGCATATGCAAGGTTTTTATTAAATAAGCATGAGCCTGACTAATGTCTTGCTTTCTTCCAGATGACAGGCTCGCTGACAGAGCAGCTCAGGAAGCTTTTAAGGGGGAAATCTAGCAAAGATAGACCTGCTTTTTCTTTAAAAAGACTGATAAACTGAGGAGTTAAGGTTAAATGCTTGCTCCTGGGTTGTCACAGCTTCCCATAGCTGTTTACATTAATGGGATGTACACTGCCATTGGTTGGCACTGAGAAAGAAAGAAGTGCATAAACCCTCAATTTGTATCAGAAARCACAGGAGAGAGTCCTTCTATCTGTCTGTTCATAATTTCATGTAAATCCTTATGTTTAAAAGAGAATATGGACTGTACTGGAGGAGAGGAACATTTGGCACATGGTAAATGATCACTGATGTCAGTCCAAAATGGGGTGGTGGCTGACCACTCAGCTTTGCTCTCTAAAGCCCTGGATCATAGAACATGGTGTTTTTTCCATGGTGAAGTAGACTGTTTTAGTTACCTGGGTTTCTCTTTCAGTGAGTTATTCTTTTGGTCCACTCCCCCTTGTCTCACTCTCTCACTCTCTCTCTCACTTTCTCCCTCTCCCTCTCTCCCTCTCTCTCTCTCTCTCTCTCTCTCTTTGTTGGGAGAGGTGATGTTCCTGACAACACTTGATTTTCAGCACCAGAGCAGGCAGAGGCAGGAGGCTGAGCCCCCTTTGCTGCTCCTGAAGGCTCACTAAGGTCTGCTGATGCTCTCTGGGCTCTGCTGTGGCCCAGCCCTCTGGCCAGGAAGGTTTCTATAGCATGGAGATGCTGCAGTGAACCAGTATGTCCTGTACCCCCATGGCTGGTTCATAGTATCTCAGCAAACAGCTACTTTAGGCAGGAGCTACAAGTGCCTTCAGGTAAATCCCATCCCAAAAATCACTAGGACACATGTAGCATGCCCAGGGACTTGTTCATCACCGTGGATTTCATAAGTTGTCTCGAACAGCTTTCAACATTGGCATGGTATCTCTTGGCACTGGTGAAGAAAATACCCCTCTGGAGTGGGCAGGAAAGCTTGGTGTCCAGAAGCAGATGGTTTTCCTCCTCTGGACTCACTGGGGAGGGCAGTGGGGCTGCACAGCCCGCTGTAGCCAAAGGCCAGCACACTGGATGGGCTCCCTTCCTCCCCCAGAAATTTGCCAAAGGGTCTGTTCTTGAGGGCTTGTGGTGAAAGGAGACATGCAAGATGACTCCTGGAGTTACCCTCTCTGCTCCCTTGTCACCTGGAAGGCAGCAGCTTCACTCCCACAGCCATCTCTGAGTACCTTCTGGAGGGCAGATACCTGTTGRTGGCCTCCCAGTGAAACTTGGCAGCTGGAGCTGGGGAGGAGATGTGTCCCCTTGCGCAATGATGTGCTGGAGGAATCCTGCCGGTGCTGGAAGTTCTCTTTGTGCATGAGCCTCCATCACAATGTTCCACACAGGGAAGTGCATTCATCACCTGAGCACCTCAGGCACCTTCTTCTTCTTCCCTAAAAGGCTTTCTTAAAGCGGGGAGAAGAAGAAAATACACTGGTATTATACTGGCTGTACCAAAAAAATTCCTATTTTGGAAGAGTGTGGGGAGTGGTGTGTGAGCAGGCGTGTGGAGGAAGTGGGCTGGGAGTGCCCGGGGAGCTGTGTGCTCACTGCCTGCCATCGCCACACCCGGTGCTGAGTCTCGGGACATGACGTGGAGATGAGTGCTGCTGGCACCGCCGAGGTGCTATTTTAGGTTTGACTGTAATTGCAGGTTGGACCGCCAGGACTGGATTTGAACTATTCAGGAGCAGAGTGCTCTTAAAGCTCTGGAAGAACTGGCTGTCGCAGATCCCTTGCAAATGTGGCAGATGGGAGTTTCACGTGCGCCGTGTGTGAGCCGAGCTCCTCGTGGCGGAGCCACTGAGGATATGTGCTGCCCCATGACCGGGCAGGGATGTCCTTTCCCTCTCAGGCAGAGGGAATGGTGATACCTGGTAGCCCTGTAGGATGCTTTACACTTGCCTGAAAAGAGAAGTGAGTAAGCAGGGTCTGAGGACCCATRGGCTGGTGGTTTTAGGTCACCCGTCTGCCTCCTGTGCACCTGCGGGTGCTGCTCTGCTGTGCCACCAACACGGACACCAGGGACAAGGACAGGAGGCTTTTCCCTCCCAAAAGCAGACCTTGCCTGTGCAATGGCTCTGCCACTGATACAGTCACAACATGGTTTTTGGAGCTGGGCTCTGCCATGCTCTCCCCAGAGCCAGTCAAGCCCCAAAGCCTCACCAACCCTCACAGGATGAATTTCTGCTGTGCAATATACTCACATGTAGAGCAGAAGGCTCCAAACTTCATGAGATGAGTTCTTCATTTTTGTTGCATGCTTTGCCCCAAGACTCCACTGGTTATCCTGGTTATCCCTGGTTTTGGTCAGGGCAGCCAGCTGGGCTCCCTGCACCCAAGGCTGATGCCATGCTGAAGCTGGTGGCTGGTGCGAGTCAGAGCAGAGTCAGTCTCTCTTCTCTAAACCCTGTCTGATCTGTTCTCTGCCTGGTCTCGTGGACTGCAGGAGTGTTTTTCAAGCCAGCTTCTTTTAAGTTGCAGCTGCAGTTCTGGGCATAAAACCCTCTATTTTGGTTTCCATGATGTTTACCATCCTGWGGAAGCTGGCAGGCTGTGGGTTCGGGGTTAGGTTTTTTGTTTTGTTTTGTTTTTGGGGTGTGTTTTATGCCTCTCTTGGAACTTTACAGCTGGGAGCTAAATTTTCAGGTGATACCCAAGAAATGGTACCAGTCAGTGACTCACCTTCCTGGCTGATGTAATTTTTAAAGAGAAACAACAAGAACTCCACCCAGTGACCATATTGATAAAGTATTTTTACTTTTTAGAACAGTGACAAGCTCTTCAAATGTTTTGCTAAATCAAATATTGTGTTTATTAGTAAATGACATATTTTCCTTTTAGCTATGGGAATGCTYAAACATTATGGACTTAACAGGAACAGAAATTTCTAAAATATATGATTATAGTTTGGAAAKCCCAGTTAACCTTTCTGGTGATTGATTCTGCTCCTGTGCATTGCATCAGCAGCACACAGTACACGATGTTTCTGTTGCTTGTGTCTTCCTGGCTGGCAGCAGATGTCTGTTCCTGTTTCATCTAGAACAGACAGGGATTAATTGCTGAGGTAATGCAATATATTACASTATGGGCCAGCTCTGAGCTCTGTATTTAATTTAATCTATTCAGACCACTTTTTATTTTTTTTTTATTTTCATTTTTGAGGAACTGTGAGGTGAAATAGCAGGCACCATCCTCCTTCAGTGCAAACTGAGGTCAAAAAGGTTGGATCCTCAGTGTTCTGTGAGCTTCTGATTGTTTCAAAGACATCCATAAAATAAGTCCATAAAGCYAAATCCAAGCTCTGCTTTGCTGTTTGACGCTGAGAAGCAAAATGCCTTCATGTTAAGGAGTAAAGAGCAGAAGAGGGATATTTTTTGCTTTTGTTTTGGGTCTGTGTTTTGTGCTTTATTAATTAAATATATATATAGTTTGCTCACCTAAAGCCTCAGTATCCCAGTGCCTCCTGCTCGCAGGTGCCGAGCAGTGGAAGCTCAGGAGCCGCTGTTGGGGACAGTGTGGGGACAGTGTGGGGACAGTCCCCGCTCGGGATGCTCGGGGCGCTCCAGCGCATCTCCCGGCGCTCTGAGCGCATCGCTCGGGAAGCGCCCTCCCCTCGCTGGGCGGGGAGCGATGCTGGTGCCCAGCTCCGGCCTGGGGGCGTGGGAGACACCTCAGAGCTCGGGCAGGGCGAGGCAGCGATTCGCTTTCCCCGGAGAGGAGGAGGAGAGGTGAGGAAGGCTGCGGAAGGCAGTCCCGGGGCGGGCTGGCGTGCGGCTGTGCAGCGGGCACATGCCYGAGGATTGTCCTGCAGCGACTTGTTTTGCTCTTCTTTTCTCCGCGAAACGCCTGCTGGTTCCTGCTGCTGTAGTAGAGAGAGGGAAACAGCTGAGGGCAGAGCGGATTTCAGGTTTGGATGTGCCTAAATTTGGGATTTACCGGCGCACCTGACGCGTGCAAACAGCGGCGAGAGCTGCCAGGACCGAACATCAGCGAGGGTTTAATGTTGCAGGCGAGGACAGAGGGTGTGTCTGCTCAGAACTCTGTCTGGGGCACACTCTTGTTCTGTCTCAGTCTGCAGCCGGCTTTTACAAAGCAGAACTGCTTAAACTTGCATGTTAGAAGTGTTAAATATTTAAACCTCTGCCTTGCAGAGAGTGCGGGGAGCTCTGGGTGTCTTTGGGGGATGTCTTTAGGCTGTGGGGACTGCTGAACTTTTTGGGGTCTTTCACCTGGAGGGGCGGGTTCTGAGTGCTGCCTTCCCATTCCACCTGGAATGGCATGAGGCATTACAGCCTGGTAGGATTTAGTTTCCAAACAGAGGAGTTGGTCTTGCTGTGGTTTTTGGCTGTACCCGATGCTGGAGGCCAATGTAGACCCTCTGGTAAATACTTTGGTAGTTGTTGCTTGCTTAAAATACTTGTATGCCAGTACTTTTAAGTACTGAACTGAAATGCTGATTTGTTTTTTTGGTCTTAAAAACTTAAACTTAACTTGTCTGCAAGCCTGTAAAACACATCTAGTACAGCTTCTTCATGTCCTGATTTTGTTTGTACTGCATGTGTTGCTCTGAGGTTTTGCTTAGTTATATTTTACTAAACTGAGAGTATGCTCACTCTTAGCCAAAAGGCTGAGAAGAGATATTTTACTCTGCATTTACTCTGCAAAGCAGCTTTTTCTGAAGAATGATTTCCRCAGCTGGAGGACTCTCACACTCTCCTGAAATTCAAAGTAGTGATGAGGTTGCATGCTGTTTACAGTGCATACGTCTCTCTAACCACAACATCTGTCCTAGGGGTATTGGGCACTGGCTGAGCTATGAAACAGAGGGAGGAGAAGGAGGAGGCAAAGCAGCTTGAAGGGACTCAATGAGAAGTTAGTGCTCTGCTCTAGGAGTGCTGGATGCATTTACCTAACCTTGAAACCTGCTAATCAGAGTGCATTTTGCAGAGGTTGTTAATGCTTGTCCAAAATCCAAGAGTCACCAAGTAGAGCTTGCCTGATCCTGAACTGGYGACTGCTGCCTTTGGCTCCCTATCGCTCCTCCCCGTATTAAGTTAAATTATAGACAAGTGTGGGGAACACCCTGCAGTTAGAYTAAATGTGATTTCACTGTCATTGCAGCCTCCTGGGAGGCAAGGACRGCAGCTTTCCTTCAGTTCTAGCCATTTCACATTAGTTTTTGAGATTAATGTTTCTGGTTTTGCTAAGAGTAGATGCAATCTACACCATCTTCTCTAGAGTAAATAAGGAGAATTTGAAGAGTTTTATCCTACTTCATGAGCCATTAGGACAGCTATGCAGTGACACTGATTTATTGCAGTCTAATGTTGCTTTCTCACTCTGAAACAAATTATTTTGACTTCTTTCCCTTTTTCCCAAGTGCTTTCTAAACAATATTACAGACAGCAGGGGAAGGATAGAAGAGGGGTTTTCTTTTATCAGTAACTTTTCCCAGTAAGAGATCAGTTACTGAAATTCTTGGGGTTTAAGGCACTTTTGAAACACAATTACAACACTTATTGTACRGTTTGTAGTTTCTAGTGCTTTGTTTCTTATTTAAGAAAGCATTAATTGACACATTTCTCTGAATGTTTGTCATCTGGGCAGCCAGCATTTCCGCCCTGGCTGTTCTCTTTCTCTTCAACTTTCCAACTCTGTTTACCTTCAGCTGATAAAACAGCTTGCCAACTGCTTGACCACAGCTATACCTTCTAAAAGGTTGCACAGCACCCACCCTCCCAAAATTGACAGCTGAAACTCCCCATTGTCCAGCTTGCCAGGGATCAGCTCTGTCATGCCGGGTGTTTGGCTTGCAGGAGCTTGTTTGCTGGCGTTGAATAAGCAGTGACTGTGCTGTGATTTAATTTAGGGATCTGGTTGATTCCCCCACCTGGGYGGGAGGGAAGTTCACCAGACTGAGTAATGCTCCTTGCTTTGTCGTGGCACTCTGGATATCAGTCCCTGTACATGCCCAGGGTGCTGCCTGAGAGCAGAGCTGGAGGTGCTGGGAGGATCGAGGGGGTTCTGGCTTTGCAGGGCTTTGCAGGGCTTTGTCCTGGTCCTCCTGAGCCAGGCTGCAGCCTCAGGTCTGCAGCTCACCTTGTAAGGAGCTGGCCTCCTTTTGGGGCTGAATATTGGGAAATCAAGAGATGGATGCTTAAAGCATGCTCAGGGTAACCTGCAGGTCTCAGCAAGCAGGTCCCAGTCGCTTCTGGGGAGGAGAATTTGCCCTGATTCAGCCTTGTGAACCTCATTCCTCCTTGCTTGTGCTGGCAGGGAACCCATTGTCTTTCACACCTTTGCTCTGAGAGTCCCCTCATAAAATGAGGGATGCTCAGTTTTTGCAATGGGTGGTAAGAGATGGGTCCTTTCTTGAAGACATTTATGGAGAAGAGACATATTAAGTAGAAGGAAGTGTTAATTGTGCTCTTCATTTAGGAAACTACGCAAGAATAAGAATTACTATCAACATAAGAATTTCCTGAGAGGCTTGCATGACTTTTCTGTGCCTGARCCAGGAATTTAAATGAAGCCTTCTGACTTTCAGTCCATTAGCTGACACCTGACCTCAGCCCCCCCYCTCTTTTACCTTCTTGCACTTAAGTTTGAATAATCTCTGAATGTTATTTGCTTTTGCAAGTTCCAGGCAGATGACTGTTCAGCTCTTCCTTTCCTGAGAAGTCTTGAAAGGATCACCTGTTCTCTGTTGTGCTGCCTAGGTAATGAGAGTATTTCTCTTCTATTTCCACTGATATGAGCAAACTATCTCAAAAGTTAGTTAAACCAATCTGGTGGGTTATGATTACAAATGTTCTCTAACCCTGGAGTAGCTGCTCTGCTAAAACTAGAGGTGTGCCAAAATGCAACACTTAGTAGGAATATTTGTCAAAGAGGCTTTTAAGGATTGATTCATTGGTGCCTTGAGCATTGTTTTATCTCTTTTCTACCCTTCCCTACAGATTTTAAGTGCTCTGTAGATGTGTGTGATAGATTTGGAGCGAGGTCTATGTGCTGTAGSTGTGAGCCTGCAGCACGATGGGGCTGTGTGAGTGCAACTGGTCTCCTCTGTGACCATCCATCCAATCCACTGGGCCCTGGGCATCCACAGCAGGAGCCTTCACAGAGTGTAAGAACCCCTGAAAGCTTTTGGTGCTTCTCTTTTCCATTTGAGTCCCAAAATGGTTTTATATTTCTGTTGGTTCAGCCTCCTTCCAGTAGGTGCTGGGACRTGAGMGTAAGCACACATCCATCCCATCYCATCCCCTCTGCTCCAGGGTTGCATCTCACCCCTGAACGTGCATCAGAGGCAGCTCTGGCTCCGAGAATGGGGATGTGTTGGGAGAATTTTCATTGAGGACTGGGGAAGCTTTGTTTTTTGCCTTCCACGAGCAATTGGAGTGGAAGCAKTTGTGTTCCTCTCACTTGTGCTTCCCTCCAGCCTCTGGGCAATTTGGCATCACGTGGCTGAGCATCCTCAGCTGCTTGCTCTCTGTCTGTGAGACAGAGGGATTTGTGTGYTTGAATCCCTGTGAATTTCTGTCCATATCCCCAGCTTTTGGTGGTTYTGGATGCTGCCCTGGAGAACAGAGCTCTCCTGGGCTTTTATCAAGGGGCTGATTCCTGTTTGGTGCTGATTTGGGGCTTTCTCTGGGTACTGGCTACAGCTCGGTTCTGTGTCAGAGTTCTGATCATGATGACCATTATCCAGGCCTGGGTGCACCCCAGAGAGCTTTCTTGGCTGTGCAGGGMAGTCAGAGGCATGTAAATTGGCCTGAAGGGTCAGCAGTTGTTTTTACTAAGGATTTAAGATGAYTGAAGCTTGTGAATCTGGTTCTGTTATGAAGGGAGAGAGAACACTTTTACCAGCATGCAGAAGGGGAAGGGTCAGGTTGTCCAGACCCTCAATGGATGTTGGGGTTGTGGTTAAAGTCTGAGCTGAAGGTGTAGGAATACTGATTTGTTGCATTTGTTCCTGTACTGTTGGAGTGGCTCTTTCTCTGTACAGCCCAGATCCCTGCTGGTCATCAGCCCTGCTGCTGCTCAGAAAAATACCTGGCATCACTCTGCACAGGCCTAGCGAGGAGAAATTCTTACCTGGATATGCTGGAGGAACATAATTGTGCAGAGGTGGTTACCCCATTGAGACATCCCTCCAAATCCAGAGAGAACCTCTGGCAAGCTGAGAGCAGTGACTAACTCCAGCATGAGTGTCTGCTCCTGATGGATTTGGCAGWTTTTTCCCCCGCAGCAGCGGTGAGTTGTGCAACAACTGGAGCAAAGTTTCACAGTCCACTCCCAGGTGAACATGAGCACAGCAGAGAACTTGCCTCTCCCAGCGTGGCAGTTTCAGGAGTTTGAAAAAATGTAAAGCAAAACCTGCTGATGGGAAGGAGTTCTGCTGGGTTAGAGGTGCTTCAGGAGGTAATCTCTGTATGGAATTGGGATGAGGTGACCTGGAGAGTGCCTTTGTGGTCCTGTGCCCTTTCCCTGGGATGCAGCTGGTGGGCTGCACAGTCCAGGGGTGTAAAGGCTGTGTGTAAAGGCAGTAGCTTGAGAGAACTGGAGAGCTGGGTGGTGTGAGGTGGTCAATTCAAACAGCCAAACGAGTTTAAAGTAATTCAGAATTAAAATTGAATTTTTGTAGTTAGTCTTGTTGAGGTGAGTTTTTGTGGTGCTTTGCATGGCCAAGAGAAGCTGGATGAAGAGTGAAATAAAGCTGGATTTGGACAATGGCTTTGCAGGTGTTAAAAGTGCAGTGGTGGTCAATAGTTCAAGCATTGCAGGCCTTGAGAGCAGAGCTGTACATTTGTTGAGCCTGGYGTGTGTGGGGCTGGGAAAACCTCACTGAAGGGAAGCACCACAGGTGARAGATGCAGCTGCTCAGCCAAATCTGGCACCACAAAGCAATACCTGCTCAAAGCTTTGTGTGCCCCTCTGCCCCCGAGGCAGGGGAAACAGCTCTCCTGAGGGGATGGGAACACAGTGTTTGTGAGCACAAGAACCACAACTGTGCAAAGAGCAGCACCAAACTGATTTCAGAGTGTGCAGCAACATCATGCTGATGGTGAGGGGTTAGACAYCACCATGGTGCAGCCTCTCTGGGTGGGGTGGCATCTCCTAATCCCTGCTCTGACCTGGTCACATCTGTCACTGAGGTGTGATGAAGGTCTGGTTTCAGCCAGCACCTCTGACCAGTGTCTGTCTGGAAGGTGATTGCCAATTAAAAGTTTATGTGCTTCCATCAGCTGGGTGTTTGCTAATAACCACACTCAGGGAGCGGGTGCTGTCTTGTAGGAGTTTGATSAGCAAAAGGCTGTGATGAGCGTTTGATGAGCACACAAACTGATWATGAGCAGGAGAGGATGGATTTTTTGATAGGTTTTCATTTACAGGCCATCAATCCCCAAACTTTCCTGTCACCCTCCAAAGCACTGGGAACTGTTTGCCTCAGAGGATTCCTCAGACCCAGTCTGAGCACCACAAGGTTTCCTGTCCTGCCGCTGTCAGGTTTGGAGRTGCTGTCTGTAAAACCCCAAAGGCTTTGCTTGGACTGGACTAGTAAAAGCAGCCATCACAGCTGATGAGGGAGATGGGAATGGGTGTATCTGTGCCCTCTCCTGCCTGCAAACATTTGTAAAAGCAGCATGAGCCTGGGCCTGTGTCTGTGGGTTCCTGCAGCATCAGGAGATCRCTGCAGCATCCTCTGCAGCATCCTGTCACCTGGGCAGGGATGCAGAGAAGACAGCTTGTAGCCCTTGGCAGTGACTCTTCCCTCACTGTCCTGAGGGTGGCTGCTCTGGGCTGTCCTGGCACCTCTGGAGCTTGCACAGCCCTTTTGGGATGGTCACAGTGCTGCTGCTTTCAGAAGGGGCTGGGGAGGCTGAAGAGGAGAGGGCACACAGCCACCCCACTCTCCATTGCAGCTCTTGGCAGGGAGCAGCCCTACCTGCARAACAGGCAGGAAAAGGAGGATGGGGTGAGCCACAGGAAGCCTGGGGCTGGATCCTGTGTTGGCTGAATCACCGGGTTTCCTCCAGCTTGGCCAGGCAGCTGCGTCAGTGCCCACGCCACAGGGCTCTGGCACTCGCTGGGGGCTGTGAGGGCACCGAGTGCCTGCCTGCCCCAYTGCTTGTTCCTAAAGATATGTGCTGGCTTAGTGATCACAGATACGTGGGGTTTGAGTATTATTGATTAACTAACGCTGACTGATTTGCCTTCTGATGTCAGGAGCTTTTGTCATGACAATGGAGCAAAACCACGGATTCCTCAGAAATGGGAATGCACACAGAGTGAGTCACTGCTCCAGACTAGGTCTTGCTCACTTGTTTCTTTTCTTTAAATTGAGTGGAAATATGACATATTAATACCTTTTTGTTGATACTTTAATGTGTCTCTGCATTGGCCTGTTTGAGTAAACAAATTGATGTTGTTAATCAGTCATTGTAGAGATATTAAAGCGAGGCAGGCCTGGAAAGGACGAAGCACTCAGTTTTCAGAGTAATATAGAGCTGCTAAGAAAGCAAATTCTTCCATTTGGATCAGCAGCAAATTCCAGCTCTGTTTCTGTTGGAAGTGTTCAAGTGGCTGTCAGGAAATATTTGGTTGTCATGTGCTTTCAAGTTTGAATTAATCCGCCAACTTTCAAGATGTACAAACATCTGAATATCCCCCTTTCATCAGTTTTCCACCAATCCTCTGTGCAGGATGCAGCTTCCAGGGCTTCCCCTCTTGGGGAAGAGTCTTGAGAGCCTTTTTCTCTGTGCTTGGGTGTTTTTAAGTTGCTGTCTGAGCAGYTAATCCACCCAAATATCCTGGTTAGCTTCTGGCACTTGTTCTGGGAGTGCAGAGACCGCAGCAGAGGTGTCCCTCCAGTGGCAGTCCCTGCTGCTCTGTCTGTGTCCCCAGGTGGCTCACAGCTGTCAAAACACACGCTGGGACAGCCTTCCTTGACCTGCCCCTGCTGCGGCTCTGCAAATAAAATAACCCCARTTCGGTGGCTGCAGTGTGTTTAGAACCTGTACAGTTTGTTTGCCCAGGAACTCTATCCAGCCTGTGTCAGGGAAGGGAGTTGATATTCCAAAACCTGAGTGAGACACGCTTGGAGCAGCTCTGATCTGAATCACAGGTGGAAAGCCTTCAGAAGATGGGAACAGGCTGCACCCTGTGCCAGCCACGCTCTCTGGGTAGGTGCCTTTGTGCACCCACGGGTGGCAGAGCTGCCCTGGCTTCCCTTCCRTGAGGGATGAAGGCAGGATGAGGGATCTGCAGCAGGAATCGCTTCTTTGTGCGCTTTATCTGTGTGCTGATGGATAGATGGGGTGTCAGCGGCCAGACTCCAACTTTCCCCTTGTTCTSTGTCCCTCTGAAATGGGTGTTTAGGTGTGAGCTGGTCCCTGGCTGTCACTGCCCACCCTGGCAGAGCCTTTCGAGTGTGATGTGGTCAGGCGTGAGCAGTGTGGGGTGTCCCCACTGGGCTTTGTGCGATAAAAGGGCTTTTTATGTCCCACGAGACAAAGCCTCTTGTTTGAAAAATGCAACTGAATGAAAAACACGGTTCTGAATGCCCTAGAGTCAGCTATTAAAAACAAACAAACATCAAAACCCCCCAYAACAGAAAAAGAAAAAAAGTGAAACTCCCCTGCCCCCCAGCCCCRTGTGCCACTGACGGTGTAATTCCTCTTCATTGCAGAAAAGCTCTGTACAATTGCTTTGGGAGCTTGTAACTTTGTGGCCCACTAACCTTTCCATAGACTGTTTTGTTATAGCATAACACCCTTTCCCCTCCTCAGACAGCCCTGACAAGGTCAGGTGTCTGCTTTTTCTCTGTTGGTTTGAATTCTTCCTCCCTCCTATCAAGCAGAGAAACAGAAGAAAGAAGTGATGTAAAAACAGAGAAGGAAMYCTGTTTCATGGACTGACTGAGCTGAACAGCCTCAGGACTGGAATGGGAATTTTTTTTTTTAAATCAAGACCCATGCAAACAACTGCAGGGCGTATCCAGAGYGTGATATTTCCCTGATAAAGTCAAACACAACAGCTTTTTTAAAAGCTCTTGGCTTATGGTGGTGTTTGCTGCTTCTTTTGGTGTTGAAGATGTTGGAGATAGCAAATTAAATTCCAATTAAGTGGTTAGATAAAGATGCTTTGGAAAATCCCTTTTCAAGGGAAATCCTCGTGGTTTGAAAATGAATTGGTGCAAATGAGAGTTAGGTAGAAAGCAGAACTTGTGGAGGAGCTTTGGCTGAATTTTCAGCCAGTAGCTCAGCCTCTCCTGCCTGGCAGCTCATGCCACCTGTCTGCACAGCCAAATCTGGCTCTGTTCTTGGTAGTATTCCCCAAGTGTTTTTGCCAGTTGTGAAATCCATCTCCTGTATCATGCAATAAGCTTGCTCAGAGCTGATTTTCTTGCTAAGCAACTCCTTTATCCCCTGGAAACAGCAGCCAGGTTCTGGTGCACTGAGGCTGGGGCASCCATGGGAGTGCTGCAGGGAAGGGGCTGCTCCAGGGATGGAGACAGATCTCAGGCTGGRCATGGAGCAAGGCAGTCAGTGCTGCATTCCTGCATCTTGCAGGGACCTGCATGGTAGCATTGCCTTGGTCAGCTAGCCTAATGTGAGATTTGTGAAACAGTACAAAAGTTTACTTTTATGAAAATTTATTTTGTTTCCTCTGTCAGTCTGATGCAGTTTGCTGTAATTCCTCCTCCTGGCCCATTTTTTTCAGCTTGAATCCAATGATGAAGCTGGTTGTGTTGTTGTTGGTGGGGTTTACTAGCAGTTCARCATTTTATGCCTGTTGATGCTGGGAGGTGGGATCTGAAGTGCTTTCCTTCATGTCTCTGAAGTGATGCAACTTCTTGTTGACTTTCTTTGCTGCTAGCACCTGTCTGAGCTGCTTTCCCAGGCTGCCACACCTGCCCATTGCTCTCAWCTCTAACAGCATCATTCTTGCCAGACTGAGTGAAGTGTTACAGAAAATGAATATTTACACCTACAGGCAAACTTGTGTAAAGTTAAAGAGTGCTTGTGAAGGCAGCTGGGAGCCTCAGACAAAAGAGGGTTGCTAATCAGAGCACAGGCATTTGTTRAACGGAGCCTCTTGTTGCTCGAGCCTCCAGCCAGAGCCAGTTTGGGATCCTGCCCTCTGACAGTCTGTAAACCTCAACCCACCCCTCATCCTTCTGCTAGCAAAGGAGGAGGCAGCTGCGTCTGTTCCCATAGGCAGAGGAGGAACTTTTTATTTCTCAACTTCAGGGGTTGTAGTGAACCAAGTGGGAGCTGGAAAATCTTGGGACACAAGTCTTGTTTGAAGTTGCAGCAAGCCCCAATCCCCATTTTCACAGACCCTGAACTAGATCCAGCCGTGCTGTTGGAATGTGCTAATAATCAGTGTCTGTTTTGCTGGTGCCCTCTGAGCGTTGTCACATCGATTGCCGCTCTCTGGTGGCAGTGTCAGCCAGAGTGCCACCAGGGCATCTGCTGTCCTGTCACCAGTGTCTGAAGGGGACGTGTGTGGGTGTCCCACCCCTGTGGCGATCCCTCCTGCCCAGGCTGGCTGGGTGGCACCTCATCAGCTCTTGGAAAGGAGGATGGTGGCAGATGGGTGGAGGASCTCTGCTACATCCTCTGTGTTCCTGAAACTCGGAGCAGATCTGATCCGAGGCAGTTCCTGTGTGCTCGGGGTTTCAGTGTTTCTCATGCCTGCTGTTGTRTGCTTGCTCATGGTGCCCCTGCCATGCAGAGGGTCAGTGGCCATGCAAACAGCCTGTTCCTGGCACCATTTATTGGGACACTGGCTCTGGGGAAGCAAGCAGGTGTTGGTTCAAACATGTTTCTTGCAGAAAAGCAAACTATTTTCTTTTTGCAAACAGTACCAGGTATACTGCTTTGTCCTAAAAAACCCTCTTCACTGCTGCTCAGAATATTTTTTATTTGGGTTTGATAGCTGTGTGTTCTTGTGACAGACAGGCAAGCAGAACATTCAGTATCTCTTGCATTAATATTTTAACTCTGGATTCTGATTTTGTTCCAACTTGAAAATCCCAGGAGATGTGGGCTTTTCTGACCTACAGAATACACTGACAGCAGGTACCCTGATGTRTGCAGAACAGCATAGTCATAAAATAATATACAGAGCTAAATATTAACAAGGCTAATGGGGTGTATATAATGGGGTTAAGGAGTGTATTTCCCATTTCTGAGTTTGACACATGTGTTTTCTTAGTGGAAAGATAAACGTGGTTCCGGGAACTGTGGTGACATTGGTTCTGATTGTTGCTGTGCTGCTCTTTGAAAGTAATGGTACTGAATGCAGCCTGGTCTCATACAGTGTTCTTTTTCTCTCYTTAGGTACTCCCTAAATTCATGAGATGGCCAACACCATGCAAATCTCCAAAGATGAGCTGGAGGAACTCAAGGAGGCCTTTGCCAAAGTTGGTAAGTGCCAGTGAGGAGTCCCCTGGCTCCTGTCTGCTGCACACTTGAATTGGGTTTATCCCACCCTTGTGATGAGCAGCAGTGCCAGCAGGATGTGGGCATTCTGCGGCTCTTTTGATTGTCTCTGTGCCAAGGAGTCCCTTGGCAGCCTTCTGGCTTGTCACTTCAGCCAAGGAGCACAAAGGCAGGGACACGGGCAGTCGGGCTGTCRGGGAGCGCTGGCACACAGCCTGCTGCTGCTGCTCCAGGGTGGGCTTTGGTGCTTCCTGATGGCAGAAGAAATACCCAAACAGCYATTGCATTGCTTTGGCCCTGGCAGCACTCCAGGGCTGGCACAGTGCGTGGTTTTGATGGTGTTGGCTTGGCAGATTGGCTGAGCTGTGGGCATGGTAAGCGTAGGTGAATTTGGGGGCTTGTAAGCAAAGCCGGGTTTGTTTTCCTGGCCATCATGGAGCGGCTTGTGGTGATGATCAATGCTTTGTGCTGAGCACACCTGCATTGCCCTCTGGTGGCTCCATCCCTGATCTCCTCCCTTGTTCTGTTGTGCTCTGGGGGCTGCTGGAGCCTGCCTCCCAGCTTTCCCCCTGCTGGCATCGCAGGGGCCTTTGGCAGGCTGCTTCAGGAAGCTGAAACGGGCAAAAAAACTGACATAATGGAACAAAATTGTTTTCTGTTGGTTTAGTTTCCTGATATGGCTTACTGGAGGATCAGAGAACCGGCAGGGAGGGGTGGGATGGGAGCTGGAGCAAATCCGTGGGGACTGAGGTCAGTGTGTGCAGCTGGGGAGCCACACCCGGGACTGGCACTGGCCAGGAGCACGTTTCACAAGTGGTCAGAGCCAGCATTTTGTTTTCCTGAGTTGGCATGGGCATCACTTGAGCCCTGGTTATATGTACAAAATCACGGTTGCCTCTTATCTATGTCAGGTGTTGCCACCCTTTAGGGCAGGGTGGCTGTGAAAATGCTCACTTGCTCAGAATTTCCAGTCTGCAGAGAGAAATACGAATTTCAGAGGTGACTGATTCTCATGGAGCTGTATTCCCTGTTGGGACTTGAAGCAAGCTGCATTTTAAGGAGTCCTCTGTCCTGTATCACTCTTGTCATGACTTTCCAGCAGGTAGAGGTGAGCTGCTGCAGGTGGAGAGATGTTCCTCAGGAGGAAGCACAGTGTATCCCTCTGTAATGAGCCTGTGAGGGCAGATCTCAACAAGGCTGGCATGTAGGCAGCCTGTTCTGTCCTTGGATACATTTAAAATTATTAACCTCTCTGGAATGTGGTGGCTTTTTGACATCGGTGTGGGGCAAATTATCGGGGTTAGGTTGGCCAGGTGCCTTTGCATTGGAAACGTGGAGAAACCCAAKTCAAATCCTGGTTTGTTTTAGGAAACCAGCTCACCCTGCTCAGGAAGTRGGTGCCTGCTTGGTTTTAAATTATAAAGGCAGTGTCAGAACTTAGGTATTAATGAGAAATGTGCTAATTAGCCTGGACATACCCACAAGTGAGATGGGATCTGCTAGTTCTTTTTAACTGCCTTGTTTTGCGTGCTGTAGGCATGGTRGAGCCCGTAAGCATGTGGGACACGCCTGTCAGGAGTCTTTAATGCTCTCAATCCCTTTATTCTTGCCTAAAGGAGCCCTGTTTGCCCTGGGATGTAGAACTGGTCACTGGCTGGGTGGCTGACTTTCACTGTGAACTTCTACTAGCACCTCTAGTGAATGTGAACAGAAGCTGGACTGAGTCTGCTRTGTGAAATGAAACCTGTTTTTCATCTCCCAGCTACCTGGAAGATTTGGAATGCACTGGGAAGCGTGGTTATAGCAGAACGCAGCTGGGTGGCTTCTAGGATGTCATGAAGGAGATGTGGGGAGGAGGAAGCATTTCACTCATTTCTGCTCGCCAAGATGTGCCCTGCTCCGATGCATGGCTGGTGGGGCTTCCTGCAGACCTGCTCTAGCTCCAGCACGGGGCAAGGTGCTGCTCTGCACGTGTGGGTTGATGGGACTTCAAAGGTGTGTGTGTTTGACCAGTTTTCTGTCTGCAGCTGGACTGCATTGAGACATCTGGTGGTGCTGGAAGGCAGTGAGGTGTGACACCGTTTACTCTGTCACCACTTGCCTTCCRTGCCCCTTGAAGTTATTGCATCTCTCACATGTGTGCTGTTCTCTGGCAGCCAGAAAAAAGTATCAGTTCCACAGGCATCCTAGAGCTTATTGAAACAATCCACAGGTGAGAAACCACTGTCTAAGGTTATCACTAAAGTCAGCTATAGCACAGAGTAGCAGCTCCCAGCATCCCGCAGCCAGTTATTTGTGTTGGAACTGATCCAGGTGGTAAAGAGCAGTGGGGAAAAAAAGCTTTGTAATGTCTGAAAACAGTAATTAAGTGGGGYACTGGAACTGTCTAGGCTTTGAGTGACCCACAGGTTAGTGGGAGAAGAGCAGGTTGTTCCAGGTCTCAGGGGATCTCTGAATTTGTCCCGTGGAACAGGTGCCTGTTCGTGTGCGCTTGGCCAGACAGTGGCACTTCAGAGGGGAGGCGTGGCAGAACAAAATCTGCAAACTTGCTCTGTTTATTTGTCTTCCTTCTCCCTCCTTCTGAGATAAGCAGAGATAAGCATCTTTTCTGGAAACACGAAGTACTCAAAAATCATAACCCAGCCGAACACTTTGTTCAGCGCTGCAAGGTGGTGAAACAATGGCCCAAAACATTGGCTTAGGGCAAGCAGGGATCTGTGMTCCTGCTAGTGTGTCCTGCTGAGCATATGTCCTTAAAAGGAAACGTGTGGGTTACTTTCCCCTCTTGCATCCTGTTATTTAAGCTATTTTAAGGACTTGTCCTCGGGAGGAAGCTGAGCCAGAGCTGGAAGCAGCTTTTGGGATTGGCTGTGGCTTTGCTGCGCCACCTGCGCATGGCCGGGGCCGTGTGTCGCTGCCGTGACCTTTCCCAGGTTTAGCAYGCTGGCGTGCATGCATCTTTCAGTAGAAATAGGAAACTTCAGATGTGCTGTAGTTTCCTTTCCATCAGGCAGGCCATAATGAATCCAGSCTGTAGCTTGTCTGTTAAAACAATTTCGCTTTCTTCCATTCGTAATTCTGGGCAGGCCGCCGAAGGATTTCATTTGGGATAGCTTCTATTTTGACAGCCTCTTCAGCTGTTGAATACCATCTCAGATTTTGTTAGAAAGGGATTTTAGACCACCTTGTGTCTGAAATCTGGGCCTGTTGCAGGACATCCAGCAAGGCACCATATGGTGGGCCTGCAGTGATGCTGGAAATAGTTTTGGARCTGGCGGGTACTACAGAGGTGGGGGGTTTTTTGTTTTTTTCTTTTAAATGCTGCTGCTTTGTACATTTGATGCCAGAAGGAGAGCAGAGACAGCAGGAAGGGAAGCAGCTGCCCTGTGGGATCAGGATCTCAAGCCTATTTGTCATGTCAGGCTTTTTGACATGTTAAGAACAGGTCCATTTTCCATCACGCAGTCAGTCATTACTTGACTCTGCTAGCAAGCCAAAACCACAGGCCAGCACCACTTTATGGTAAAACCAKCAGGCTCAAATTCTGTGGCCAAGAAGCTAAAACTTGAAATGAGAGCATCTTCARTGCAAAACTGTAACTTAATGTACAGTCTTGCAATTAAAGTAATGGACCTGATTTACTTTTAATTCCCACTCCCAAGTGTCTGGGACATAGATGCCCTTTCAATCTGTGAAGTAAATTGATGATTCATTTTTTTCCCAAGATGCTATRGAAGAGTAACTCTTACAAGTGGCTGTTTGGGTCCTGAGTCCTGAGAATCAATGATTTTGAGTGAATTGTGTCCTCCACACTTGGTTTTGTGCTGTTTGTCTGAGCCCTGTGCAGCCTTTCCTGATGGGTGAAATCTTCCCTTGTGCCATGCTCCTGTCTCATGTGAGCTCCCATGTGAGCTGCATTTCAGATGGCTCTTCSTGTGGCAGAGCTCCTATTTTTTATTATTTTTTAGTGAGCAAAGGTGAATATTCTTTGAACTAGGCACACCTGGAGGATTGGGGAAGATGCTGATTGCAGGAATGAGTGAGACTGTCAGACTGGGCAGAAATTTACCCAGCTTGGAGTAAATTCCTGATACCTGCCCTGCAGGGCTTCCTATGTCAAACCAAGCTCTAAAATAGGTTTCAGAATCCTTTTATCCATGTATCCCAAATTGGAGTTGCAGACTTTGGGGCTYGGTTTCCTGATGTCTCACCCAAAAGGCTTCTGCCTCATGAAATACCATACAAGGTTTTATCCCTTTCACATCTGAATAGTCTCAGACGTGGCACATGCAAAGCTGAATCAGAAACAGTTCTGAAAGCTTAACCTAGACATGTCAAGGGGAAGACCTTTACCAAATCTGAGCCTGAATCAGATCCTGTCAAGGTTGCAATTTATATATTTTGAAATCTTATTTTGCTCTGTCCTTCGCTTGCTGCTTACATCCACTCTAACATTTCGTTAGATGTAAAACTTAGGTTGTGGATTGATTGGAAGAAGTGATGAACAGATGTTTTTGGATTTACCTGCTTAATTTGGCAGCATGGCAAAGGTTTGTGGTTGGTTCAGTCAGGCACAGGCAGAAGCAGTGGGAGTTGGCTCTAGGCTGAGGGTGAAAGCAAAGTTATGTTTTAGGTTCATAGGCCCTGAAGATTAGGAAATCCCTTCTTGACTTATTTTCTTCTCTGGCTGTAAGGAGGGGAAAAGATGCATATTGTGAAGCTAGATTCAGTAATAAAAATACTGTAATAGAAGAAGCTGTGATTTATCTAGAGGGGAAATAGTTTGCTCATGACAACTGAGGCTGGACTGTTAATAAAGCTTGCCTTTGTAAGCTTGYATTATTTTGGAATAAAATTCTAAAACTGAGGGTCAGACAGCAGACAATTGGTATCATTAATCATTGCCCCAAACCACTTTATTTCATCAGCATTATTGTAAACACTGACTTTTCATAAAGTAGTTTAATGTATTTATTAATCCRCTGGAACTGATGCTCTTTCTCAGTCTGAGACATAGAGACTGGAGTGTAGGAGGGAGTGCAGGTTTCTCTGGGTACTTTGGATAATTGCCACTGAGCAAAGCTTCACTTYCTTGCTAACTGATAAAAACAATTTTAAAATCCCATATTCCCATATGAATCTGGAAAATGAGGACGGCTGGAGTGCTGGTGCAAACATGCTGCTTGCTGGAACATTGCTGTGAAACAAACCTAAAAACCACAGAYTCCTCATTAAAAATAAATTGACCTTCACAATTTGGTAAAAAAAAAACCCCAAACTATCCTGGACCTTAGAGCTATCCCAATTGCTTTCTTTTATTCTTGAAAGCATCTCCCTTTAAGCATTAATACTGACCCCAGTGGCTAAGCATTAATACTGACCCCAGTGGCTGTGGTGAGATTTGGTTTTGAAGGAAACCAAATTTTGTGTCTGGTGCAGCTCTTCATGCACTGAATTAGTGAAGTAAGTTACAATATCTTAACTAAACACACAGTGCTGCTGTGGCATGGTGATTCTCTGTGAGAGCAGATGCCCTTGCAGAGCATTCTTGGGCAGCAATAAAATATCTGGTTATGATTTGCTGTCAGTGTTAGATGGAGAACATCGTCATTGTCAACATGATAAAARTGCAACTGCAGAACTGACTTGGTGTTTTCAGTTCAGAAATTAAGAGGTGCTGTGTTTCATTACCATCTGTTTTTAACATRCAAAGGCAGCGGTAGTTAGATGTCAAAAGAGACATCCTGGAGATCGTTGATGAAAATGCAGATGTTCTGTTGTGGAACTTTTACACCAGGCTTGTCACACGTGCCCAGAGCTGTTGTGGTCAGTCCTGCTTYGAAGCTGCTGTTGCCCAGAGCCAGAGGGTTCCATGTGTTGGAATCCTCTCTGAGGATGTGCTGTGTGTATTTCCTTTGACTCCTGGTGGTGTCTCTGAACAATGTGCTCAGTGATATTTTTGGTGTGGCCATCCTGCTGTGTGCCCATGCCCTCTGTGGATTCACAAGCCGTGGTGTGGATGTGTTTTTGCCTCTCTCTTGRGGGTCAATCCTGTCAGGTACAGGCACATTTCTAAAACCTTCTGCTGCCTCTTTTCCTCCTCAGACCTCAACAGCAATGGGTTCATCTGTGACTACGAGCTGCACGAGCTGTTCAAGGAGGCCAGCCTGCCCCTCCCTGGCTACAAGGTCAGGGAGATCATCCAGAAGCTCATGATCGACGGCGACAAGAATAAAGATGGGAAGATTAGTTTTGAAGAATTTGTCTATGTAAGTGATATTTCTGAGTTGCCAGCAGCCTGGGGGACCCCTTTTAGGCAAAGTCAAGGAAGACAGTAGACTGAACCTGACTTCTCAGCCACTTACCCTAATCCTGCTTTTCTTTTGACAAGCTGATCAATTCTGAGGCTTAGCCACTTAAAAATCAGTTMTTTGTACAGGTATCTGCATATGATCAATCTTTTGTGCTGTCATTGACAGCCTTCAGATTTGGATAGAGGGGAAATATTGGAATCCACGTGGTTTTCCTGTACAAAATCTTCATTGGAGGCCAAAATACTGTTTCCACACAAGGTGGAATGATTCAAGCAATGATTCAAGCTTACAGTATTTACTGGAAGCTGTTCAGTTTTTCCAGGCTCATGGATGAATGCTTGTTTTCCCAGTGTATCAGTATMATTTCCTTTCTGTGTTTAATGTAAGTATTTGCTAAAGACTCGAGAGGGCATTTCAAGATACTCTTGGATGTATCTTAGATGGCGACCTAGGAAAATTCAAATTTGTTGCCTCAAAAGAGAAGAACGGGAGTAAGGAGATAGGAAAAGTTGAAGGATCAGTCTTTTGTGGCAGAAATAGGTCAGAATTTTAAAATTTACTGATTTTTATAAAAGCCCAAGTCTTCTGTGGTAATGGTTTCATGTACATCCTTCWTCCTTTTGATGCTCTGATGACTGAATGCTGAAAGAGTAATTAAAGTATGTGCAGCACATTGAGGGAGCTGTTTTCATGTCAATTAGTTTTCTTGATATTTCTTAATTTATCTTCACCTTCCTTAATTGTTTTCAGACCCTCTGAACTTTTGAGTTCGGAGCCAGCTAGTAAGTTGGAGTTTGTGTGCAGTTTGTGGAGCACTTGCATGCTGTGTGCATGTTTCAGCTGTTGGTTTGAGCTGGTCCATAACTCTTAACTTTGCATTAGGAAAGGAGAAATAAATCTCTTCTGTCACATTTGAAAGGTACCAGTGATTGAGTAAACATAAAATGTGTCAGGGCAGCTGAAGTGTACATTAGCAACACTGCTCAGCTGCATGATTTTTACAAACTGGACTTTAGTTTTGAGGGAGTTCAGGCTTTCCAGCCAYTGAATGTGTTTTTTACTAATAGCTGTTCAGTTTTGTGGGGCCKTGAGGCCACTAACAGTGACATCCAACCTGTGCAAATGACACAAGTAATCTTTCTGTGCTAAAGCATCTCTTCACCCTCCAACAAGAGGGTGTTTAGCCAGTTAGCCCAAGCCTGCTGTTGAGGAAGAGGGAATCCTTACTGGAGCACTCTTGTTACACTTTATTGCAGATTTGACTGTTATATGCTTAAAGAGAATTGTTTCTTGGGTTGTGGACAAAGTCTTCTGTGTGAACTAAAGTCACAGTCCCACCAGCATCTGGCTTATGCAGAAAGGTTAAAATTGCACCACAGCTTTCTCAAGTTTGGCCCTGCAGGAACTGCTGCATGTCTTACCTGTGCTCAGACTGCAAAGATTTTGTGTTTTTTTCTTGTGGTCTCTTGAAATCTACCTGTGAGGGTAAATTATGCAGGGTACTTCATGCCTAATGCTTCTGTTTGAGTAGGCACTCACAGCGTGTGTTTGASACAGTGGGGTGACCATGTCAGATTTAATTCCACTACACCCTTGCTGAGCCCTTCACATTGCTGATTTTACTGCTAAGTTTGCTTTAAAGCTGAGAAGAAATAGCTCCTTCTGTGTTCCTTTCGCATGATGGAGGTGAATTTTTCTCGTCTAACAGAGCTCTTTGAATTGTAGATYTTCCAAGAGGTGAAAAGCAGCGACATCGCTAAAACGTTCCGCAGGGCCATTAACAGGAAGGAAGGGATCTGTGCCATCGGGGGCACCTCGGAGCTCTCCAGCGAGGGGACACAGCACTCCTACTCAGGTACCACTCTGCTTCCACTCTTCTCTTGGCTTTTTGGAGGCTGTGCCAAAACCAGCCCGTTTCTACCACCATGCCATGTGCTCAGTGATTCCCACGTCCGGGTGAGAGCAGGACGGTATTTATAGGCTGCAAATTTTTAGCAGTGTGTAAGTTAAATGTGTTCTTATTTGCTTTGTTAACTGTGCTTGCTGATGAAGTCCTTCTGTYACACTTCAGTATAATAAAGTTATTAAGTAACAAGTAAATAACAGGAATATTCTGGTAATTGGAAGTGCAAGTCTTCTTTCTTTAAACTTTGTGTGRCTAATAAAATATGTGTTAATGATAGTGGGGATCTTACTTCCCTGGGCTATTGTACTCTGTTTTTTGGGGGGGAAATCTTTGCTATGTTATGAAACAACCTGTGTTAAATTTATGATTGGTTTTCTTAGAGGAAGAGAAATATGCCTTTGTGAACTGGATAAACAAAGCCCTGGARAGTGATCCCGACTGCAAGCACGTTATTCCAATGAACCCAAATACAGATGACCTGTTCAAAGCTGTGGGAGATGGGATTGTGCTGTGGTAAGTCATGATGCCTCCTGAATTGAAAAAAAAAAAATAAAAATCACTAAAATAACTTTCAAAACTGTAGTTAGGGGAAATTTCATCCTATTCTAGGCTGGTGTGTGTGCATAACGTTTTGCACATATAAAAAGAGGCTCAGTCTCCCAGGCTTTCAGTGCCATTGTGTGATACCTCAGCTGATATTTTCATCCAGTGCTTTTGTCTGAGCCTGAGTTTGCTGAGGGGGCAGAAGGTGCTTGGTGGGAGCAGGAATTGTCCTGGTGCCCCCCAGCCTGAGGGGGCACATGGCACAAACAGCCCATCCTCGTGGATGTGTACACAGGCAGTGTCCTCTGTGGGAATGTTAGTGACCTKACTGTGCAATAACCCAAAAATGGATTTTCTGGGAATCCTCTTGTTGCTCTTTTCAACAACTGCACTAAGGAAGGAAGGTGATTTGTTTTGTTACTGCTGAGAACAGAAGGCATYCAGGCCTGCTGAATACCAGCCATCTTCTCTGCATGAAGTTTTTTGTTGGTTTTATGGGTTCATTTTYTTATTGGAATTGAATTACTATAGTGGAGAAGTGGATCAATCTGCAATTTTAGTAACTTTATATCAATACACAAAGTAAGTTTAAGTGGCTTACCTGTTGTCTTTAATTTCTYTTATTTTTAACTTTAGCTCGTGATGCATATTTTTAGTTTGTTTATTTCCCAAGTTTCAAGTAATTTGTGTCTTTAGGCAAAGACTGAACTGAGTAGGAAGTAGTTCATAATGTAAAGTTTAAATTTGCCATATTTTCTGTTGRTTAAAAATTCATTGTTCTCTCATTCTCCCTACTGAGCTCTCCAAGTGTTTGTTCTTTTTTTGGGTAGGTTTTCTTGCCAGCAGTAGTAAACCTTTACAATGGGAGGAAGCTTGTTGTCTTACTAGAATGTGCAGTGGATGTCAGCAGAGCAATGAGTCTTGGCCAGTTCAGTGCCTGCACTGTGAATAATTCATGTGCTCTTTTTGCTCCAGCAGCTGAGATCAGTAGTGGCTGGGAGCTTGTTTAAAGTTTCAGGCTTAGCTATTAGTTACAAATACATTCTTGATAACATAAATATTAACTTCTGATTTATACAACCTTGATTTGATGAAAAAAAAATACACAAAACCAAGCAGGCTAAAGGAAATGTGCTGTGGTGAGTATTTTTACAGTGCATTGAGTTTTGTTCAGATTAAGTACTAAATGTTGTTCAAATGTCATCGTTTTTCTTCCCAACAGCAAAATGATCAATCTTTCTGTGCCTGACACAATWGATGAAAGAGCAATTAATAAGAAGAAACTCACACCATTCATAATTCAGGTATAATGCATTTCTGTATTTTATTTTCTGAAATTCCTATTAAGATAGAATTAATGAATGCAACATGGTACCTCAGGGCATTATTGTGAAATGTTGGAAAGGAGCAAGTTTTATAGCATCTGTTKAATTATTAAATCCAGTTTTGTACCGTGTATAATTGACAGTTCTGTGGACATGGGTCAAAAATGCTAAATTAATTAGAAAAAGGGGTAAAGTGGCAGAAATGCTGTGCACACCTGATATTGCTGTGGTGATTAGGTACAGCACTGTCCTTTTTTAAACCATGTTGTTGTTGGTGTTGGCTGTGAATCATTTCATAGTAGGGCAGGCAGTTTTTGTGAGGATGCCTCTGTGTGTGTGTGTGTGTATAAATTAGCACTTCTGTAGCCTCCTTGTTGCTGCCCCTAGATGCAACTAACTCGGAGGCTGAAACTAAACACCAGAGGTGAAATTAAACCCAGGTGCCTAGTTCAGTTCTTATTGATTCAGCCTGCTGCCACCACAGCTCCCTTAAAACTTCAGCTGGAGAGCGCCTGGGAGCGCTTCCTCTGAGTGTTGGAGCAAGGACCAGGGTGAAGCCTCCACTCTGCTGGTGCTGGATGAAAGGGAAAGCAGCTTCTCCCTGGGCTGTGTCTGACTGGGCTTTGCTGTTTGCAGGAGAACCTGAACCTGGCCTTGAATTCTGCGTCGGCCATCGGCTGTCATGTTGTCAATATTGGCGCGGAGGACTTGAGGGAAGGGAAGCCCCACCTGGTGCTCGGGCTCCTCTGGCAGATCATCAAGATTGGCCTGTTTGCTGACATCGAGCTCAGCAGAAATGAAGGTAAATTAAGCTGGGTGATGGTGTCTAAAGCACGGACACAGCCTCAGCCCTGCCTCTTCGCTCCCTCCTCTCTGCTGGAGCAGGGTCACCGGGGCGTGTGCCAGGCTGGGTGTTCTCCAGGCTGGCTGTAGCCATGCAGGTCCTTGCAGGGTTGTGCCACCCTGGTGATGTGTGCCAGCYTTGGGGAGCTGGCTGAGACCCAGCCTGGGAGCCAAGCCTGGCTTGAACCTGAATGAATACCGTGCTCGGTGATTCCCCAGGCTGCTCCAGCCACAGGTACCTGGCAGTGCTGGCAGCTGGCAAAAGCTGCTTGGATCCTTTTAGGATTATAAACAACTCATATCTTTCTCACAAAAAATTGTTTTTTGAAAGGGGGACTTCAGCTCTTTGGTAATTATTTGTTTCTAAAATCCTCCTTGCTGCTGTCACTGGTGCAGCTCTTGCTTTGTCCTTGACGATGAGAGACTGGTGTTGCAGCTCTCTTCCTGTGCTCACTTGGTTCTGCATGACTGCCTCCAAAATTTCAACTTTTCAAATCATCTGAAGAGCTCTGATATTCCTGCAGGTTATTATCAGAGCATCCAGATGGGTGGAGGGGCTTCAGTGTCTTTTATTTAAGCTTCCCCATCATGAAGTGGTGACATTGTTTGGCTTAGATTGAAAATTCATGGCAAGGCAAGCACTGGCCAGCTGAAAGGGTGCTTATCTTTCTCTGGCTTTTTTTAACATTGCTTGTGAAACTGCTTGGAAGCATTTTTCATTGAGATAGAAGTACATTTGCATTTAGCTTCCTGTCATCAGCTTAAAAGACAGCACATAAAGTCCAGAGAATTTTGTTATACATGAAAATGGAAAATACTTTTTTACACATAGTTTTCTAGATAATTTGTACTCCTCCTGTGTAACAACCAACTCAGRAAAACTCTGCTAATACCCAGAATATTTTGACATAATCAGTAGTTGGTATTTTGTCCCCCTGAAATCTTGCAGCAGCTCTAATTCTGGCATGCAKGTTTGCCTCTTCCCTCACAAGTGTTTTTCTTCCAGCACTGGCTGCCTTACTCCGTGATGGTGAAAACCTGGAGGATCTTATGAAACTGTCCCCAGAAGAGCTGCTCCTAAGATGGGCCAACTACCACCTGGAAAACGCAGGCTGGCACAAAATCAGTAACTTCAGCTCAGATATCAAGGTACCAAAGCTCTCCTGACTTGCAATGCCTGGGGAAAGACTGGGAGCCTGGCAGGGATGTATTTGCATGTGTAAATGAGGCCTTTCATCCTCAGACAGGACCTTTCTTAACCCCTAATACCCTGAGTGGTCTTTCCAGGGGGGTTTGGGATGATCTGTTTGAGGTTTTGTGGTGCTGTTCTCTCTTGCCTTGAGGATGAGCCCAGTGTTGAACTGTCTGAGTGTTTCCTTCAGTGCTGCTGCTGTTTTGTGTTTTAATCAACTGTGAAACTGGTGTTATTCATGTTTCTGAATGTCCTTAATCCATATTTTGATGGAGATAAAAGGAAAAAATGCTTCACTGGAAAGTGAGACTTCACATGCCCTTGGCAGGTGGTGACATTTCATCCAAAATGTCATGGGCTGGAGAGAGAAAGGGAAACAAAACCTCTCATTCTCCACACTGRGTTTAGTTGGAATGGGAGTGGGAACTCTCAGAGCTGCTTTTCAGATGTGTGGGGGGCCCTGGTGAGAAAAGGAGCATAGTGTGCCAGGTTAGTGTGGCATTTCTGGACACTGGTCTCAGCAGGTCTCTGGACATGACCAGCAGTTTGGAAGAGGAAAAAGAACACTGAAATGGAAAGAAAATTGATTATGTGTATGAGGAGCACAAATGTGACCTGTGTGTGCATGTGTGCACACATGGTCACTCTTATTTCCAGCTCCAAAATTACTTATCATTTTGCCGATAGCTCTGGACTTCTCTGGTGCAGCCCCATGGCTTCCAGGGTATGCTGAGGTTCTCCCCAGTGCTGAGAACTAAAAGGACATGATAAATAATCACTATGTGTTAAAAGGACATGATAAATAATCTCTACAGCTATTGGCTCCTCCTGGTTTGTGGCTGTCCCTGGCCTCTCTTCTCTTAGCTGTTCTAGCTAACGGGCAGGCACAGAAGAAAACATTCAGACATCTTATAATCAGCTTTTTGTTCGAAATTTGTCTTTGCTGAGCCATTTTTCATCATTGCTGTGGCAATAGGAATGGCTGCCCTGGGGCATCTGGGGGCCATGAGTGTGAGCAGCATGGGGTCATTGCCTCCTCCAGCCACTGCAGAGGCAAAGGCAAACAGTCAAACCACATAATTGTCATCTTAAATATTTCTAACCTTTTCCCTTTGTTTCCTTTCCTGCTGCCTGGATTTCTACCATTGTGCTCTCTTTTAAGCTTACAGATTTTGGCAATTCAGTAAAGGTACATAAGCCAATTATGCACGGTGACTTGTTAAAAATGAGATTTTGAAATTAATTGTTATGGTGTATTCACTGCTGTGCGGGTGACCTGAGTTTTCTTTTTCATCCATTTCAGGATTCCAGAGCCTATTTCCACCTCCTCAATCAAATTGCACCCAAAGGGCAGAAAGAAGGAGAGCCTCAGATCGATATTAACATGTCAGGTTTCAATGTAAGTATTCAGGCTGTGCTGTCCTGTCCTCATCCTGTAGGATCATGAGCAGCCTGTACCCTGTCATTGCCCTGTGACATCTGGGTAACCTGGTATCTTAATTTCTGGAGCGTGTACAGTGTCAGTGGCCATGGGCACACCTCGGGTGTGTGCTCAATGAGTGCCTGCAGCCAGCCTGGTCGCTGCCCTCCAATTAACACCGGTGATTGAGAAATTCTTGGTGGGTTTGCTCCATTTGGGAGCATGTTGACTTCTTATGAACCACCAAGTCCCAAAAGCATGGAAATTGGACAGCATGTGAGCTTGGAAAACAGCATAATAGGAAAACTTGTGAGGCAAGCCACGACAACTGCCCAGCAGCAGAGCTTGGTGCATGCACCTCGTCCCTTTACTCTGTTAGGGACTGGTGCCAAACCTGGGCTTGTGACATCGCTCCAGGCAGTGCCAGGAGCTTCCATCTGCTCTGTGGCCCAGTCTGTGCCATGACAGCTCGTGTTCATTGCCTCCCTGCAGGAGAAGGATGACCTGAGGAGGGCAGAGTACATGCTGCAGCAGGCGGATCGCCTGGGCTGCCGGCAGTTCGTCACGCCGGCTGACGTGGTCAGCGGCAACCCCAAACTGAACCTGGCCTTCGTTGCCAACCTGTTCAACAAGTACCCAGCACTCACCAAGCCTGAAAACCAGGACATCGACTGGACCCTTCTGGAAGGTGATGGCCGTATCAGACACAAAATTAGCAGGAGGGGAATATCTGAAGTAAACAGTTGTGTCACAGGAGGCTGTGCCCTGCAGAGGTATCTCCACTGAAGTAAMACCTATGATTTGAGGCTTCGGTGCTGCAGTGGCTGTTTACTCATTTGGGGCAGGTGACAAGGGCACTTGGCAGCCTGTCCAGCTGCTTTGACCCTGTTGTGGAGCCTGAACCTGTAGGCATGCTGCCAGCAGCCCGTCACTCACCGTGTCAGGGAATTCGGTTTTGCCATTTCCTGTGATGGGCAAGAAAACCTCAGTAACGCAGTGAGATGTTCATGGCAGCAGTAATTGTTGAGATGTAAATGGGAGTGGTAATTGTTGGCACAGMTGGGCCTGGGGCTTTGACAGCAGTTAGCTAACATCCTGGAGAAAGATCTTCCTGCTGCATTTTCTTGCAGAAAGTGCAAAAGGCTCTTCTGAGGCCTGAGGAAATCAGAACAATATCCAAGACTCAATATCAGTGTCACCCTCTTCCTTTGAAAAAATTATAGTAGAAAAAAATGCTTCCTCCCTGATTAAAAACCTCCTGATGAGCTGTGTGAAATTGAGCTATGCTGCTCAGAAGGCCCTGCCTTGSAGGGTAGAAGTCCCTGCTTAGTTTTGAACTCGCAGGATTTGCAGTGAACCWGTTTTCTCTCATGTAGGAGAGACGCGTGAGGAACGGACCTTCCGTAACTGGATGAACTCCCTTGGCGTGAACCCCCACGTAAATCACCTCTATGGGTAAGCTTCAGGCTCTTGGGAGACACAGCTTTTTTTTTTAAATCTTTTTAAGGTTGTTGAAATTGCAACAGCCTGTAAAGAATAGTCATTATTCACGATGTGACAGAGTGCACTCAAATCTTGGGACATTAGACTTAATCCATGTTTTCCATTTTAGTGATCTCCAAGATGCACTGGTAATACTACAATTATATGAAAAGATCAAAGTTCCTGTAGACTGGAATAAGGTTAACAAGCCTCCGTACCCTAAACTTGGAGCAAATATGAAAAAGGTAAACATGTCAAAAAACTTTTAAAGAAGCCATGAACACTAAAAGTTCCTATTTGAGGCTTCCAGTCGAGTGAGTGTGTTTGCGAGTAATTTTTCTATTTAAACCCTTGTCCTGTGTAGCTTGAAAACTGTAACTATGCTGTAGACCTGGGAAAGCATCCAGCCAAATTCTCCCTGGTTGGCATCGGAGGGCAGGACCTGAACGACGGGAACCCGACGCTGACGCTGGCCTTGGTCTGGCAGCTGATGAGGAGGTAGGACCCCCCTCAAACATGTGGAACTTGTGARTGGAGTACAGAACTTGGGAAGCCTTTTCCATGAGAATGTTGCAGCACCTGGAACAGTCATCCAGAAAGATTGCAAAACCTTTGTCATTTTGGGGAGGTTTATGAAGCAAAACTGGACAAAACTGTGGCAGAGCTGCACGAGAGGCTGGAGCAGAGACCTCTGGAGAGCCCTTTGGTGGACCTGTGATCATCCTGTGACCAGGATCACCTCTCTCTCACYTGCTCAAGTCTGGTCCACCTGCAGAAACCCTGAGCAGGAGCACTACACAACTTTTATGTTCTAATTTTTAATTGGACATTGAGACGGAAACATTCTGGGGCTACTTTATAGCCCTCTTTTTCACTGGAATAGGGGAAAGAAGAAACTTAATAACAGATAAAACTGATCCTCCTGTTTCTTAACTAGTTCTGAAGAATTATAAGATTATGCAAATACGTATCTGAAAAAAAAAGTTGCATGGTAGCTCCTAATTTGRCATTAGAGGTCTGAATGCCAGCTCTTGAGTTAATCCACACCTTTCAGGTAATGTGTGACCCCTATGGAGCAAATGCTCMATGGTCAAACAGTTTAACAAATGCCCTGAGTCCAGGCAATTTTGTGAGCTCCTAGTCAAGGACATGGAGTGCTAGAAAGATGAAAAATCACTTTTCAGACAAGATRAGATGGTTCTTCCTTTTTGCTAAAGGAATTAAAAAAAAACCCAAACCTGCAACTGAGACTGTGTAAAGACTTTCCAAGCTGCCATGGCTGGTGTTGCATCCTGGCTTTGCCTTGGCTCTGTTCCTCATCTCGTTCTCTCTGCTGGTTCTCAGGTACACGCTGAATGTCCTGGAGGACCTGGGTGATGGTCAGAAAGCCAAYGATGACATCATAGTCAGCTGGGTCAACCAGACCCTGAAAGAAGCTGGCAAGTCCACCTCCATCCAGAACTTCAAGGTACAGGTTCCCTTCTTGCATACAAAAGGAGAGGAGTGCCCAAAAATGTGTTTCCTCAGCTGGAGGAGCAGCAGGRGCATCTTAGAAAGGAGTTTAAACAGGGCAGGGTTCAGTCTGTGCTGGGAGCAGAGTGGGTTCAAGCTGCAGGAGAGGAGATTGTTTAGGACTGCCCACAGTGGGGAGGAGTGGCAGAGGAGGGGAGGGTGCTCAGGATTGGGGCAGAGGGGGGAGTGGAGATGCTGGCAAGGAAAGGGGCTGAAGCTGGAGTGTTTGGAGGTGAGCACTGTGCCTTGGGCTGTGCTCAGCAGGGCAGACCTGCTGCCTGCACATCGATTATTTCTTCACAAACACTCGCAGTAAATTGGATATATATATTGTATTTTTAACAAAGGTTAGGCAGCAGCGTGGTTTTCCCACCTGGGAATAGTCCCTAACACTGCTGCTTTGAAAAGGCTCATTTAAAACTTTTTTGGTTGCACATCGCAGAGCAGCTGAATTGAGGTAAGAATTATGTCTCAAAGATTAGACACTCATCTTTCCTTCTCTGTCCCTGTATTCTCCAGGACAAGACTATCAGCACGAGCTTGGCAGTTGTGGATTTAATTGATGCCATACAGCCTGGTTGTATCAACTATGACCTTGTAAAGACTGGTAACCTATCAGAAGATGACAAACAGAATAACGCTAAGTAAGTTTGCTGTCTCAAAAGCTGTTTTGCATTGACAGGGTGCACATTCAGTGTGCTGGAATTAAGCTGCAGGTATTTCGAGTAGCACAGTTTATAAATGCTGTGGTTTTCAGTCTCTTTTARCACAGTACTTTTTACACAGACAGCACTTGCTTGCCTGTGACACTGGAGGGAGCAGTTGGCTGAACTCTGGCTGCTTGAGAGAAATGCAGAACCACTCCAGCAATTCTCAGCAGTGATACTCCATTTCTCACCTGTTTGTTCAGGCATTTGAAGTGTTCAGCTGGTGGCTCAGCGTTTTGAAATTGAGCCCTTGTATGTCTTTTGTCTTGTTGAATCATCATAGATTGTCAAGTTTAAAGTATGCSTATTAAAACATACCTTTGAAATGTGTGTTCTGAGACTGTTCTGCAGTGGCAGAATGACAGCAAAGTTTCTGGCAGATAATAGTCTCACTTTGTTATTCATAAGGAACAAACAGAAGAGGAAATGTAAAAGCTACATGATTAATCCTTCATTATATATGCTATTAGCCCTAACAAATATTAATTAAGATTCTTTTTTAACTGTCGGTAAAGTGGACTTGACATTCAAAGGTCAATTTGCACATTAAAAACACTTTACTGTGGAAAAGGAAACAGCAAAAGATGAGAAAAAAATGTAAAACAAAAGGATGTGGTATGATTAAACTGTTCCACATCCTGAATCTTAATAAATAATAGATGAAATTGTGTTGGATGGGGCAGGATTTGACTTATCATATCAGTCTCAGTGCTGACCACCTCATCTTTTCATGGTGAATAGGTACGCTGTGTCCATGGCAAGAAGAATTGGTGCCAGAGTTTATGCTCTTCCAGAAGATCTTGTGGAGGTGAAGCCGAAGATGGTCATGACCGTGTTTGCCTGCYTGATGGGCAGAGGAATGAAGCGAGTATAAAAAGATGATCCATGTCAAGAAAAAAAAACAACCAAAATGCAACGAAAACCCAACCTGCCACCCTGGGTGCATGAGTAGCAGATGGGCTGTGACAACATTGAAATGCTGTTGGCCTTGGAGCTGTTGAAGTTCAAAGGACTTTGTTTTGCTTTGCAAGACAAATTTATCAAAATTCTCAGGGAGAGGAGTTTTAACCAACAGACGTGCTCTTTTCCCAAAGGAAAGTTTAACTTATCAAGAGCTCACAGAAATGCATTCATAGCAGACCTGCATCTTGCAATATTGCTCTGGAGCTGTTTTCACTCCATTATTTCTCAGATACTTGACGTGTGGTTTTTTTTACCCCTGAGGGCTATAAGGTGGTTGGTATGAGTTGTTAATGGAAACAAATCTAATTTCTATCTGCAGTCCACTTTAATTTCTGTCATACAGTCCAAGCATATTCTAAGTTTGACCACATCCTTAATTTTGCAAATAAAGCTACAGTACAAGTTGGGACCTGCAGGCCAGCTCGCAATGCTAAATGAGAAATGTGTAATTAGGAAGATGTCCTTCCTCTGGTATTCTTTGTACATGGTGCTTTTTTGTACATCTAACTATTTTGATTACTTTACAAATAAAGCATGGCAGTTTTTT